>NC_041386.1:249503083-249562404 GCF_002162155.2 Triticum dicoccoides | reverse complement strand
AAAATAAAGATGACCCTTGGACTGGCCTAACCCAAGGGAAAGAAAAGGCTAGGTGGCAAATGGTAAAACCAAGGTTGGGCCTTGCTGGAGGAGTTTTATTCAAGGCGAACTATCAAGGGGTTCCCATTATTACCCAACCGCGTAAGGAACGCAAAATCCGGGAACATAATACCGATATGATGGAAACTAGGGCGGCAAGAGTGGAACAAAACACCAGGCATAAGGCCGAGCCTTCCACCCTTTACCAAGTATATAGATGCATTAGTTAAATAAGATATATTGTGATATGCCAACAAGTAACCATGTTCCAACAAGGAACAACATCTCCATGTTCCAACAAGGAACAAACTTCAATCTTCACCTGCAACTAACAACGCTATAAGAGGGGCTGAGCAAAGCGGTAACATAGCCAATCAACGGTTTGCTAGGACAAGGTGGGTTAGAGGCTTGGTTTAACAATATGGGAGGCATGATAAGCAAGTGGTAGGTATCGCAGCATAGGCATAGCAAAAGAGCGAGCAACTAGCAAGCAAAGATAGAAGTGATTTCGAGGGTATGGTCATCTTGCCTGAAATCCCGCAAGGAAGAAGAGGAGTCCATGAAGAAGACAAACGGACGTTGTCGAATGAATCCTCACAACACGACGTTACCGGATACAACCCGAAGAAGCACACTAAGCAAACAACATAGTAAACAACAACCACATAAGCATGGCATGATGCACAAACAATTATGATGCATGTCCGGTTTAATGAGGCATGGCATGGCAAAGTGCAACAAACAATACTACAAGTTAAGTGGAGCTCAATATGCAACGAGTTGCATATTGACGAAACACCACAACAAGTTATTTAGTTCGATCTTGTTTATGTACCCAACAATATTAAATGTTGTTAAACATGGCAAGAGGGTGAAGCAAAGTAAAACTACCTATCTAGTCAAGTTTAAATGAGGCCGGAAGCAACGAACAACAATTCCGATAGATCCTCATATGCATATTTTAAGGTTTGGTACTGTTCTGCCCTAATCATAATCTTAGAGTTATTAAACATGCAAAGTAAGTGAACCAAGTTAAACTAGGCATTTTTCTACCCCATTTACATATAAAGATTATTAGATTCCGAGTTACGTTATTTAGTTATGAATTAAACCATTTTAGCATGGCATAGGAGCAAATTTAACCAAACAGCATTTTAAACATGGATGAAAATGACATATTATGAAATTAGATGCAATTCTAAGCAAGTTTTGTATATAAATAATTTTAGTCCGATGCACGGTTCATGAGTTATTAAATGCATGAACTCTAGGGACTTTTCTGCAAAACAGGTCTTCTCTGGAATATTAGGAAAAACCTCCTGAACTGAAAAAAAAACATCACGGGCCGAATCTGCAGGCTGCTGGGGCGGTCACCATGGGCTGAGGCCCGGATCGGTGAAGAGGTAGGCTGGAAGGGGCGGCGCGGATCTGGCCCGACTGGAAGCGGTGCTGGGCCGCGGTTGGAGAGGAGGCCGGCCCACCTGCGTGGACGAGGTCAGTGATGCGGACGCGTTGTCCTCCTCCCGACAAGGACGAGCGGCGGCGGCTTGCATACTCCGGCGAAATGACGTGGGGAGGAGCTGGGGTTGAATGGCGGCATCAGATTCGGGCAGATCTGGACCCAGGGGACCCATTCCCGACGCCGGCGGCACCCGGCAATGAAAGGTTGGACGGATCTGGCAGCGATAACCTCACCTGCGAGAGAGAGAACGAGAGGTGAGCGCTGGGAGGAGAAGAAAGAGAGAAGAGAGAGGGACGGCGGAGCTCTGGCCTCAGGTGGAGGTCGCCGGCGGCAGCACTCCGGTGGCCGGTAGAAGGAGGCGAAGCGCGAGGCGACGCGGGGCTCCAGCGGGAGGAGGCATACGAGAGGGCGAGCGAGCGTGCTCGGGCGAACCACGGCAGGGCGATTCAGGCCCGGGCGGCCCGGAGCGGGCCTCCCATGGGCTCTGAGGGCCGCAGCGAAGTGGGGCGCAGGGGAGGACACGCGGTGATGCGGGAGTGGGTGCAGGGGCGGCGCGGTTGACGTGGCGGCGGCGGCGGGTGGCTCTGGCGGCGACAAGTGGCGGCGGGGTGCTGGTTGGGCGCTGAAAGCGAGGTAGGAGACGACGGCGGCTGCGGGGGGAGGAGGTTTAGGCCATTTTTGGCAGGGGTAGGGCTATATATAGACAGATGCTAGGGTTAGGGGGTTAGGAGGGGTTTTCGGAGCCTCCGATCGCGATCCAACGGCTCCGGACACGAGGAGGGGTAGATTGGAGCGTGTGGGTTGTGCAGAAGGCCTCAGGCAGAGAGGAGAGAAGAGAGATAGAGGCCCGGCGACTGTTTCCGGAGACCGAAACCGTCCAACGTTTGACCGACTATAATGTCGCTATAGTTATCCGTTGGGGCATCAAATGAACTCCGAATGCGATGAAATTTGACAGGCGGTCTATCTACACTATAACAAGACCACACGCGAACTCTCATCTCATTCCAAGAACATTTTCCGACCACTTATAAAATAATATTTCGGACATGCCGCAGGCGCGTGCAAGTGTGTCTTGGCTCAGAACGGACAACGGGGAGAACTGGGAGAACCCGGACGAATGCAAGTTTTGAAAACATGATGATGCAATGCACATGATGACATGATAAGATACAACATGCAAGCAAATGACATGGCAACAACATCGAATAACTGGAAGACACCTGGCGCATCGGTCTTGGGGCGTTACAACACTCCACCACTACAAGAGGATCTCGTCCCGAGATCTAGAATGGCACCAGAGGGACAAACGGAATAGAAAGAGAAGAGGTAAAATTAAGTTGCTTCTTTGACAAACAAGTGAAACCACGAACCTTGAAAGTTTGAACAAAAGATAGAAAGAAAGCAACAGAGATGAACGAAGTTGATAACTCTCCATTAGAAAAGAGGAACAAGGAAGAACAACTTCGGGCAGGACGCCGATTGAAAAGAAAAAAGGAGTTGCATAAGAACTTGGTAAGATGAGAAGATACTTGATGAAATCACAACATACTGCCTCCGGAACTATTGAATCAATGGAACAAGGGGTAAGAAAAATCTCAGACAGCACTCCGGTTGAAAAGAGATGCAAGGCTTGATAAGGCGAAAAGAACTTGAGCAAAAAGGGCACAACACTCCGGTTAAATGGGATAAGCAAGGAAAAGAATATGAACTTGGCTGAATGAGATGATGGGTCGAAGAGAGCAACATCACAATTCCTCCGGAAGGAAGAAATAGAAGATAATTAATTGAAAAAGAAGGAATTGAGAATAAAATGCCAACTTCTGCCACAACTGATCTTGGAAGGCACCCTTCCAAAAGGTTTGAACGTAGTTGTTGGGAAAGACCAACAACAAAACGAATAAGTTTGTAGTGGGCTTATGGAAAAACCTCTCAAAACTATTAGGTGAAATTTTTGCCACTAACGGAACCAATAGATTGGATTGAAATCAGCAAGGAGACGAGAAACTATTTCACCGGAAGGATAAAAGAAGAACTTGGGTCACTTATGAGCACCATAGATAGCAACAATCCTTAGGGAAGGCTTTTAGGTGAAACATGACACAAGATAGCTCCAACTAGTTGGTTGATGGATTTAAAATACCTCATTCTTAATAACATGTGAATCATGAAACATGAACTCAAATTATCAAGAATGACATAATGCCACCTCGAATGATACGGTTGAAAGAATTGCACTCCGGATTACAAGATGAAGAATGCTTGAGCTCCTGTGAAAAGAATCTTGATGAACGATTCGAGAAGGGGAAAAATCCTTGATGAACCATCATGTAGAGCCTTCATGAAGAACTCCGGTAATAAAAGAATGATCCAAAATAATTGACTGATGAAAAGAATGAGATTGAAGCCTCGCAATGATTTAGATAGAGATCTTCGTGATAATATAATTGAAAGAGGTTGGAACTCTAGAAAAAAAGATGAACAAATGAGATCAAGAATTTGAAGGGCCTCCAGAATAAGGAATTAATCACTTGAATGAACAAGAATAAGAATTATGTTATGCTTATCCATCACCAATTAAATTGATGGCAATCAACGGATTTGGCATATTACTTATTCTCGTAGAAAAGGATTAAGATAGATATTGCGCAAACTTGGAAAGGTCTTTGACGGTCCGCCGGAAGGATTGAAACAACGAATAAATAAATATGATAAGGAGGAAGAGAAATATTGAACGAACCACCGTAACAATTGAGAATGAACGAAGAAAAGAGATGAATCACCGGTAAGAATTTGAAAACGAACAAAGATACTTGGGAAAATTTATATACAAGAGAACGAAGAGATCCCGGGCTGATTAGAGAAATTTGAATGATGCACCGGTAAGATTTAGAGAAAGAGAGCTGAAAGGTGAGAATGAACAAATCTTAGATGATGGACTCCGGATAACAAACTGAGAAGACTCTTGAATTGCTCCGGATAAGTGAAAAGAATTCTCACAATCAAAACAATTATTAGAGGATGGTAACAAGCTAGAATCACAAATCTTTGAGAGAACGGATAAGATTTGGAGGAAAACTCTTCTTCGGTCTTGGAATGCAGAGAATGATGATGAGAAACACTACCAAGAATTATTTAGACACTCCAGAAGAATCAAAAGCGAAGAGGTTGAGCCAACGATGAAAAGAATTTAACCGATCTTGGGGAAATGCATTTGACTGAAGATAAATCATTCTTACATCAAACTTCGAAAATAATTTGATGGTAGCTCTGAGAAAATAAGAAGAGTCAGGTAAGATCCTGGGAAAAGACCTGTGGGTTAGGGGCCACTCAAGAGAAACACCGTTGAAATGATTTAAAAGAGAGGTTGCACCGGTTGAATTAAATGGCATGAATAAGATAGGACCTCGAAATAGCTTGGACGGATGCAAAGTGGAAACACGAATCTTCGAGATATCTTCAGCCCTCCAAAACAAAAGCATATCGAGAAGTGAAAGATTAAGAGGTACACCGGCATGAGAAAGCATTTGAAACAAGGAAAAGGATGTGAATCAAGAAAGCTTGAATTGAAACCACCCGAGAAGAAAACGAGTGATGAGAGACGAAATTGAAGCTCCGTTAGAATCTTCATGAGAATCACCGGATAAGAATATTGATAGAAAAGAATGGAGAGACTTCACAAAAATAAAAGGATACTTGATAAAGAAATCTGAGTCCTTGAAGAAAACAAGGGTGGGAGGGTGGGAAAACAAATACAACTTGGAACGGATGAAGCAAACACCGTTGAGAAGAACTGATAATTGATCTTACGGTTGTAGAAATGATCGGATCCACTTGAAGAGAAGCACACCAGTGAAAAGGATTGCCATGACAAACTTGATGATCGAGAAGGATTGGTATTCACATCGGGGTATGAGAACACCACTTAGGAAAGGGATGGAATCAACATTTGACTTCGAAGCAACTCGAATACCACAACTCAAAACAAAAACAAAGGATTGGCTTGCAGAATAAGCCAGAACAAACATATGATAGAGATTTCGTCCAAAGTTTTCGTGGTGGGGCCTACACGGGCTCGATCGTATAGCACCATCATGTACAAGGCAGTGCACATGACATACGAAGCGTCCCCGAGTCGGCATAGCCAAGGACTCTTTAAGACACAACGAGACCACTGTAAAACCGACCGTGAATAGGCGGACCACTAGACATCGAACCCCAATTTCATATCATACATCTGTCGAAAGATATCCTAAGATCTACTTGAATTCCCACTTATAAACTCCCGAAATTTTCCGGTTATGCAATCAGGTGTTGGGGATACAGGGGAAGCATAATATCTCACCCAAAACTAACAAATCCTACATCCAGCTGTATCCATCCTTCAACACATAACCAAGAAACCTTCGGAAATCATCTACCTCAACCTTCGAAAAGCATCCGTTATACAAGTTATGGCAATACTCCCGAACTCCCGCCCCAGTACTGGGTGGCGTCGAGGTTATCTCACCAACAACTGCATAAAAGAGATTTTCGATGTCGGCGAAACTAAACTCAGGTATTCCAGAACTGCAACAATAAAATTGTGACGACAACACCTCAGAGCTCAACTCCCCGGGACACTTCCACAAAACCCCTGACAGGAGGCACCAAGACAATGTTCTCGTCACAAAACCATCGGAACGATTCCAAGATACCCGCGTGATCCTAAATTTTTTTTAGTGAAATTTGAGAAGAGAAGAGTCAAAACTCTACGTTAGGATGCATTACCAGAGCGATGAGGAGACTGGGAAGTAAAAAGAATTCCTAAACTCTCCGATATATAATTCCTAAATGACTCAAAACATTTTTCTAGACACAACTCGGCCACTAATAATGATCAAGCAATGGGGCTCCTAAGGTCGGGGAAGGCTCTGATTACCAACTTGTAACACCCTCGATGCGGCTATATCTCCCACGTGTCGAAGCACGACTTAGAGGCATAACCGCATTGAAAGCAATGTCGCAAGTGAGGTAATCTTCACACAACCCATGTAATACATAAGGGAAAGAGTTACATAGTTGGCTTACAATCGCCACTTCACACAATACATGAATAAAGCATTACATTCATACAAATACAATCAATGTCCGACTACGGAACCAAAATAAAAGAAGACTACCCCAAATGCTACACAGATCCCCGATCGTCCTGACTGGGCTCCACTACTGATCAACTAGAACGAAACACCACAAAGGACAAGATCTTCATCGAGCTCCTCCTGAGCTTGGTTGCGTCAACTGCACGGTCTCATCGGCACCTGCAAGCTGGTTTTGGAAGTATCTGTGAGCCACAGGGACTCAGCAATCTCGCACCCTCGCGATCAAGACTATTTAAGCTTATGGGTAAGTTAAAGGTATGAGGTGGAGCTGCAGCAAGCGGCTAGCATATATGGTGGCTAACATACGCAAATGAGAGCGAGAAGAGAAGGCAAAGCATGGTCGATACAAGTATGATCAAGAAGTGATCCTAAAACAACCTACGTCAAGCATAACTCCAACACCGTGTTCACTTCCTGGACTCCGCCGGAAAGAGACCATCACGGTTACACACGCGGTTGATGTATTTTAATTAAGGTCAACTTCAGGTTTTCTACAACCGGACGTTAACAAATTCCCATCTGCCCATAACCGCGGGCACGACTTTCGAAAGTTCAAAACCCTGCAGGAGTGTCCCAACTTAGCCCATCACAAGCTCTCACGGTCAACGTAGGAATAGACCTTCTAGCGGGAAGACCCGATCAGACTCGGAATCCCGGTTACAAGACATTTCGACAATGGTAAAACAAGACCAGCAAAGCCACCCAGATGTGCCGACAAATCCCGATAGGAGCTGCACATATCTCGTTCTCAGGGCACACCGGATGAGCAAGACGTCGGGTAAGCCAGCCCAGAGTTGCCCCTGGTAGCTCCGGACATCGCTCAGTTGGACCAACACTCAGAGGAGCATTGGCCCGGGGGGGGGGGTTAAAATAAAGATGACCCTTGGGCTAGCCTAACCCAAGGGAAAGAAAAGGCTAGGTGGCAAATGGTAAAACCAAGGTTGGGCCTTGCTGGAGGAGTTTTATTCAAGGCGAACTGTCAAGGGGTTCCCATTATTACCCAACCGTGTAAGGAACGCAAAATCCGGGAACATAACACCGATATGACGGAAACTAGGGCGGCAAGAGTGGAACAAAACGCCAGGCATAAGGCTGAGCCTTCCACCCTTTACCAAGTATATAGATGCATTAATTAAATAAGATATATCGTGATATCCCAACAAGTAACCATGTTCCAACAAGGAACAACATCTCCATGTTCCAACAAGGAACAAACTTCAATCTTTACCTGCAACTAACAACGCTATAAGAGGGGCTAAGCAAAGCGGTAACATAGCCAATCAACGGTTTGCTAGGACAAGGTGGGTTAGAGGCTTGGTTTAACAATATGGGAGGCATGATAAGCAAGTGGTAGGTATCACAGCATAGGCATAGCAAAAGAGCAAGCAACTAGCAAGCAAAGATAGAAGTGATTTCGAGGGTATGGTCATCTTGCCTGAAATCCCGCAAGGAAGAAGAACGAGTCCATGAAGAAGACAAACGGACGTTGTCGAACAAATCCTCACAACACGACATTACCGGATACAACCCGAAGAAGCACACCGGAAAGAAGCAAACAACATAGTAAACAACCACCACATAAGTATGGCATGATGCACAAACAATTATGATGCATG
This sequence comes from Triticum dicoccoides, assembly GCF_002162155.2. Taxonomy (NCBI): domain Eukaryota; kingdom Viridiplantae; phylum Streptophyta; class Magnoliopsida; order Poales; family Poaceae; genus Triticum; species Triticum dicoccoides. The sequence goes on along the minus strand of NC_041386.1, from coordinate 249,554,146 downwards.
TCCGGTTTAATGAGGCATGGCATGGCAAAGTGCAACAAACAATACTACAAGTTAAGTGGAGCTCAATATGCAACGAGTTCCATATTGACGAAACACCACAACAAGTTATTTAGTTCAATCTTGTTTATGTACCCAACAATATTAAATGTTGTTAAACATGGCAAGAGGGTGATGCAAAGTAAAACTACCTATCTAGTCAAGTTTAAATGAGGCCGGAAGCAACGAACAACAATTCCGGTAGATCCTCATATGCATATTTTAAGGTTTGGTACTGTTCTACCCTAATCATAATCTGAGTTATTAAACATGCAAAGTAAGTGAACCAAGTTAAACTAGGAATTTTTCTACCCCATTTACATATAAAGATTATTAAATTCCGAGTTACGGTTATTTAGTTATGAATTAAACCATTTTAGCATGGCATATGAGCAAATTTATCAAACAGCATTTTAAACATTTTAAACATGGATGAAAATGACATATTATGAAACTAGATGCAATTCTAAGCAAGTTTCATATATAAATAATTTTAATCCGATGCACGGTTCATGAGTTATTAAATGCATAAACTCTAGGGACTTTTCTGCAAAACAGGTCTTCTCTGGAATATTAGAAAAAACCTCCTGAACTGAAAAAAACATCACGGGCCGAATCTGCAGGCTGCTGGGGCGCTCACCATGGGCTGAGGCCCGGTTCGGTGAAGAGGTAGGCTGGAAGGGGCGGCGCAGATCTGGCCTGACTAGAAGCGGTGCTGGGCCGCGGTTGGAGAGGAGGCCGGCCCACCTGCGTGGACAAGGTCAGCGATGCGGACGCCGTTGTCCTCCTCCCGACAAGGACGAGCGGCGGCGGCTTGCAGACTCCGGCGAAATCACGTGGGGAGGAGCTGGGATTGAATGGCGGCATCAGATTCGGGCGGATCTGGACCCAGGGGACCCATTCCCGACGCCGGTGGTGCCCGGCGATGCAAGGTTGGCCGGATCTGGCAGCGATAGCCTCACCTGCGAGAGAGAGAACGAGAGGTGAGCGCTGGGAGGAGAAGAAAGAGAGAAGAGAGAGGGACGGCGGAGCTCTGGCCTCAGGTGGAGGTCGCCGGCGGCAGCACTCCGGTGGCCGGTAGAAGGAGGCGAAGCGCGAGGCGGCACGGGGCTCCAGCGGGAGGAGGCATACGAGCGGGTGAGCGAGCGTGCTCGGGCGCACCACGGCAGGGCGATTCGGGCCCGGGCGGCCCGGAGCGGGCCTTCCATGGGCTCTGACGGCCGCGGCGAAGTGCGGCGCAGGGGAGGACACGTGGCGATGCGGGAGTGGGTGCAGGGGCGGCGCGGTTGACGTGGCGGCGGCGGCGGGTGGCTCTGGCGGCAACAAGTGGCGGCGGGGTGCTGGTTGGGCGCTAAAAGCGAGGTAGGAGACGACGGCGGCTGCGGGGGGAGGAGGTTTAGGCCATTTTTGGCAGGGGTAGGGCTATATATAGACAGATGCTAGGGTTAGGGGGTTAGGAGGGGTTTTCGGAGCCTCCGATCGCGATCCGACGGCTCTGGACACGAGTAGGGGTATATTGGAGCGTGTGGGTTGTGCAGAAGGCCTCGGGCAGAGAGGAGAGAAGAGAGATAGAGGCCCGGCGACTATTTCCGGAGACCGAAAACGTCCGACGTTTGACCGACTATAATGTCGCTATAGTTATCCGTTGGGGCATCAAATGAACTCCGAATGCGATGAAATTTGACAGGCGATCTATCTACACTATAACAAGACCACAAGCCAACTCTCATCTCATTCCGAGAACATTTTCCGACCACCTATAAAATAATATTTCGGACATGCCGCGGGCGCGTGCAAGTGTGTCGGGGTCAGAACGGACAACAGGGAGAACTGGGAGAACCCGGACGAATGCAAGTTTTGAAAACATGATGATGCAATGCACATGATGACATGGTAAGATGCAACACGCAAGCAAATGACATGGCAACAACATCGAATAACTGGAAGACACCTGGCGCATCGGTCTTGGGGCATTACAACACTCCACCACTACAAGAGGATCTCGTCCCGAGATCTAGAATGGCACCAGAGGGACAAACGGAATAGAAAGAGAAGAGGTAAAATTAAGTTGGTTCTTTGACAAACGAGTGAAACCACGAACCTTGAAAGTTTGAACAAAAGATAGAAAGAATGCAACGGAGATGAACGAAGTTGATAACTCTCCGTTAGAAAAGAGGAACAAGGAAGAACAACTTCGGACAGGATGCCGATTGAAAAGAAAAAAGGAGTTGCATAAGAACTTGGTAAGATGAGAAGATACTTGATGAAATCACAACATACTACCTCCAAAACTATTGAATGAATGGAACAAGGGGTAAGAAAAATCTCAGACAGCACTCCGGTTGAAAAGAGATGCAAGGCTTGATAAGGCGAAAAGAACTTGAGCAAAAAGGGCACAAAACTCCGGTTAAATGGGATAAGCAAGGAAAAGAATATGAACTTGGCTGAATGAGATGATGGGTCGAAGAGAGCAACATCACAATTCCTCCGGAAGGAAGAAATAGAAGATAATTAATTGAAAAAGAAGGAATTGAGAAGAAAATGCCAACTTCTGCCACAACTAATCTTGGAAGGCACCCTTTCAAGAAGGTTTGAACGTAGTTGTTGGGAAAGACCAACAACGAAACGAATAAGTTTGTAGTGGGCTTATGGAAAAACATCTCAAAACTATTAGGTCAAATTTTTGCCACTAACGGAACCAATAGATTGGATTGAAATCAGCAAGGAGACGAGAAACTATTTCACCGGAAGGATAAAAGAAGAACTTGGGTCACGTATGAGCACCATAGATAGCAACAACCCTTAGGGAAGGCTTTAGGTGAAACATGACACAAGATAGCTCCAACTAGTTGGTTGATGGATTTAAAATACCTCATTCTTAATAACATGTGAATCATGAAACATGAACTCAAATTATCAAGAATGACATAATGCCACCTCGAATGATACGGTTGAAATAATTGCACTCCGGGCAAGGGCAAGACCGTTATTGATGAAGGAATTAGTCCCTTTGATAGACAATTCTGTCAGCCTATCTCCTGCTCCAATGCTGATGAATCTGCTAGCCAGGACACTGCTGCAAAAGCTTCAAGGTCGTCTTCTTCACCTGAAGCACCACGTGTCATGATGGACCACGAGTTGCTCATAAGTTTGCATCAGAAAGTTGACAAGAATCACAAATGGGTTAGCGTTAATTTGATGTTGTTCAAGCCAATATGACAGTGGCGCATAACCCTATCTGCAAGAACATATATTATGTCCACGAGATATTTGATCACACTTGGGCCATCGTCTCACACCTCAAAATAGATGACGAAGTTGCTGTTATGGACTTTTAAATGAACTTTGACTGGGCTGAACCACCAAGGAATAAGTTCAAGAAAACCTAAGTTCCTCCTCTTATGCCAAGTTCAGAGTCTTCATCACGCACAACTGACGAAAATAAAGATGTTGAGGACACTGCGGCTGCTCCATCTGCATCACGCGACCCCGAGAACGCTGGCGCTCCCGCGACTTCAGGGGTGTTTTGGAGGTAGATACGTCTCCATCGTATCTATAATTTTGATTGTTCCATGCCAATATTCGGCAACTTTCATATACTTTTGGCAACTTTTTATACTATTTTTGGGACTAACATATTGATCCAGTGCCCAGTGCCAGTTCCTGTTTGTTGCATGTTTTTTGTTTCCCAGAATATCCATATCAAACAGAGTCCAAATGGGATAAAACTGACGCAGATTTTTTTGGAATATATATGATTTTTGGGAAGAAAAATCCACGCGAGACGGTACCCGAGGGAGGCACGAGGCAGCGCGGCGCGCCCCACCCCCTGGGCGCGCCCCTGACCCTTGTGGCCACCCTGTAAGGCGGTTGATGCCCTTCTTTCGCTGCAAGAAAGCTAATATACGGATAGAGATCATGTTAAAATTTCAGCCCAATTGGAGTTACGGATCTCCGGGAATATAATAAACGGTGAAAGGGCAGAATCTGAGAACGCAGAAATAGAGAGAGACAGATCCAATCTCGGAGGGGCTCTCGCCCCTCCCACGTCATGGAGACCATCAACTAGAGGGGAAACCCTTCTCCCATCTAGGGAGGAGGTCAAGGAAGAAGAATAAGGAGGGGGGCTCTCTCCCCCTTGCTTCCGGTGGCACCGGAGTGCCACCGGGGGCCATCATCGTCACCGCAATCTTCACCAACAACTTCACCGCCATCATCACCAACTCTTCCCCCCTCTATGCAGCGATGTTACCTCTCTCTTACCCTCTGTAATCTCTACTTAAACATAGTGCTCAACGCTATATATTATTTCCCAATGATGTATGGCTATCCTATGATGTTTGAGTAGATCTGTTTTGTCCTATGGGCTATTTGATGATCAAGTTCGTTTGAGTTGCATGTTTTATTATTGGTGTTGTCCTATGGTGCTCTCTATGTCGCGCAAGCATGAGGGATCCCCACTGTAGGGTGTTGCAATACGTTCATGATTCGCTTATAGTGGGTTGCGTGAGTGACTGAAACACAAACCCGAGTAAGGGGGTTGTTGCGTATGGGATAAAGAGGACTTGATACTTTAATGCTATGGTTGGGTTTTACCTTAATGATCTTTAGTAGTTGCGGATGCTTGCTAGAGTTCCAATCATAAGTGCATATGATCCAAGTAGAGAAAGCATGTTAGCTTATGCCTCTCCCTCAAATAAAATTGCAATAATGATTACCGGTCTAGTTATCGATTGCCTAGGGACAAATAACTTTCTCGTAACAAAAAACTCTTTACTAAAACTAATTTAGTTGTGTCTTTACCTAAACTGCCCCTACTTTTTATTTACGTAACCTTTATTATCTTGCAAACCTATCCAACAACACCTAAAGTACTTCTAGTTTCATACTTGTTCTAGGTAAAGCGAACATCAAGCGTGCGTAGAGTTGTATCGGTGGTCGATAGAACTTGAGGGAATATTTGTTCTGCCTTCAGCTCCTCGTTGGGTTCAACACTCTTACTTATTGAAAACTGTTGCGATCCCCTATACTTGTGGGTTATCAAGACCTTTTTCTGGCGCCGTTGCCGGGGAGCAATAGCGTGGGGTGAATATTCTCGTGTGTGCTTGTTTGCTTTGTCACTAAGTAATTTTTATTTGTTGTTCTTAGTTGTTCTTTATATTTAGTTATGGATATGGAACACTAAATACCAAAAAAAGGTGTACTTGCTGCTCATGGAGATGAGGAACCTCCTAAAACCCTCGATGCTCGTTATGTGACAGATATTATGTACTACTTTGATAATCCAGAGAAAACCCCATTCAATTTGGTAATGGAGACACGTTGGATCAACGTGAATACTTTAGGGATTATCGCTTGACTCAAAAAGGGAAACTATTATGGGATCAACCTTATATGTTGAAATGGTACGCTAGGCAACTATGCTTGAGATATGATTATACTTGTTGCTCTAGGATGAAGGCTCCACACCTTCCCTTTTTATGCAAATTTAATGATAATGAAACTTTGGCTTCTTATGCTAGAGGTATATATGACTATTATGATGTGGAACAAATAGAAGAATTTGTTGCTTTTAAAGGTGCTTATGAAATTGAATCTTTGTTTGAAAAGTATGAAGCTTTTGATGATGATGTTTATAGGCATGAAAATTTTGCTATATTGAAATATTGCTATGAGAATTATGAATACAATTCCTATATTTATGCACTTATTGAGAAAGTCTCCGCTGTCCAAGAAGAGATTAATATTTTGCAGGAGTCTATGGAAGAAGAAATTGATGAAACTATGAGCTCTTTGGATGAAAAAGATGAGGAGGAGAGCGAAGAACTAAAGGAGGAAGAGCAGATTGATCACCCGTGCCCACCTTCTAGTGAGAGTAACTCTTCAGCTTATACATTGTTTAATTTCCCTTCGTGCTTACCGAAGGATGAATGCTATGATAATTGCTATGATCCCGTTGATTCTTTTGAAATACCCCTTTTTGATGATGCTTGCTATGCTTGTGGCCAAGATGCCAATATGAATGATGCTTATGGAGATGAACTTGCTATAGTTCCTTATGTTAAACATGAAATTGTTGCTATTGCACCCACACATGATAGTCCTATTATCTTTTTGAATTCTCCAAACTACACTATATTGGAGAAGTTTGTGATTATTAAGGATTATATTGATGGGTTGCCTTTTACTACTACACATGATGATTTTGATGAGTATAATATGCATGTGCTTGCTGCTCCTACTTGCAATTATTATGAGACAGGAACTATATCTGCACCTCTCTATGTTTCCAATACGATAAAATTGCAAGAAATTGTTTATACTATGCATTGGCCTTTACTATGTGTGCATGAATTGTTCTTTTATGACATGCCGATGCATAGGAAGAGAGTTAGACACCGTTGTTGCATGATATATGTTACTTTGTGCTCACTACTAAACTACAAATCATTTTTAATTAAAATTGGCTTTGATATACCTTGGGATCCGGGTGGATTCATTACTTGAGCACTATATGCCTAGCTTAATGGCTTTAAAGTAAGCGCTGCCAGGGAGACAACCCGGAAGTTTTAGAGAGTCATTTATTTCTGTTGAGTGCTTTTATATAGTTTAAAAACAACAAAAATAAAGAGGGGAACCCAAAACCTTTTCAAAAAGAAAAGCGAAAGTGAGAAAGACAAGCATTGTTGAGGTGGGTGCTAGCCTTGAACTTTGTTCATGCTCACAGAAAATTTGTGAATCTTGATTACATAAACTTTTCAACAAAAATAATTATCCCCTTGTACAATTCCATTGTATTATAAAAATAATGTGCCAAGTTTTGCCTTTAGGATGTTTACTTTGCTTGTTGGTTTGTACGGTGCTAGACAGAAACTTTGGCTGTAGTGCATGATTTTACATTTTTACTAGAACGTCAAATTGTTCTGATTCCTTTTGCACTGTCTTTCTATGAATTTTTTTTATTTTTCCTAATTTTGGAAGAATTTTTCAAGTACCATAAGTATGGTGAATGTTCAGATTATTACAGACTGTTCTGTTTTAGGCAGATTCTGTTTTTGATGCATAGTTTGCTTGTTTTGATGAAACTATCGATTTATATCAGTGGATTAAGCCATGAAAAAGTTATATTACAGTAGACACAATGAAGAAATAAAATATGAATTGGTTTGCAACAGCACTTAGAGTAGTGATTTGCTTTATTATACTAACGGATCTTACCGAGTTTTCTGTTGAAGTTTTGTGTGGATGAAGTGTTCGATGATCGAGAAGGTCTCGATGTGAGAAGAAGGAAGAGAGGCAAGAGGTCAAGCTTGGGGATGCCCGAGTCACCCCAAGTAAATATTAAAGTAGACTCAAGCGTCTAAGCTTGGGGATGCCCCGGAAGGCATCCCCTCTTTCTTCAACAAGTATCGGTATGTTTTCGGATTCGTTTCGTTCATGTGATATATGCAATCTTGGAGCGTCTTTTGCATTTAGTTTTCATTTTTCTTTTATGCACCATGCTGGTATGAGATATTCCTTGGTTGATTCATAGAATGATCATTGCACTTCACTTATATCTTTTGAGTATGGCTTTATAGAATGCTTCATGTGCTTCACTTATATCATTGGATGTTTGGATTGCCTGTTTCTCTTTACATAGAAAACCGCCATTTGTAGAATGCTCTTTTGCTTCACTTATATTTGTTAGAGCGTGGGCATATCTTTTGTAGAAATAATTAAAATCTCTTGCTTCACTTATATCTATTTAGAGAGATGACAGGAATTGGTCATTCACATGGTTAGTCATAAAATCCTACATAAAACTTGTAGATCACTGAATATGATATGTTTGATTCCTTGCAATAGTTTTGCGATATAAAGATGGTGATATTAGAGTTATGCTAGTGGGTAGTTGTGGATTAGTATAAATACTTGTGTTGAGGTTTGTGATTCCCGTAGCATGCACGTATGGTGAACTGTCATGTAACGAAGTCGGAGCATGAGGTGTTTATTGATTGTCTTCCTTATGAGTGGCAGTCGGGGACGAGCGATGGTCTTTTCCTACCAATCTATCCCCCTAGGGGCATGTGTAGTAGTACTTTGCTTCGAGGGCTAATAAACTTTTGCAATAAGTATGTGAGTTCTTTATGACTAATGTTGAGTCGATGGATTATACGCACTCTCACCCTTCCATCATTGCTAGCCTCTTTGGTACCGTGCATTGCCCTTTTACACCTCGAGAGTTGGTGCAAACTTCACCGGTGCATCCAAACCCCGTGATATGATATACTCTGTCACACATAAACCTCCTTATATCTTCCTCAAAACAGGCAACATACCTACCTATTATGGCATTTCCATAGCCAGTCCGAGATATATTGCCATGCAACTTCCATCATCATCATATACATGACTTGAGCATTCATTGTCATATTGCTTTGCATGATTGTAAGATAGATAGCATGATGTTTTCATGGCTTGTCCATTTTTTGATGTCATTGCTATGCTAGATCATTGCACATCTCGGTACACCACCAGAGGCATTCATATAGAGTCATATCTTTGTTCTAGTATCGAGTTGTAAGTAAATAAAAGTGTGATGATCATCATTATTAGAGCATCGCCCCAGTGAGAAAAGGATAATGGAGACTATGATTCCCCCACAAGTCGGGATGAGACTCTGGACGAAAAAAAGAGAAAGGCCAAAAAAGAGAAGGCCCGAAAAATGAGAGAAAAAGAGAGAAGGGGCAACGTTACTATCCTTTTACCACACTTGTGCTTCAGAGTAGCACCATGTTCTACATATGGAGAGTCTCTTGACTTATCACTTTCATATACTAGTGGGAATTTTCATTATAGAACTTGGCTTGTATATTCCGATGATGGGCTTCCTCTAATGCCTGAGGTCTTCATGAGCAAGCAAGTTAGATGCACACCCACTCAGTTTTCAGTCTGAGCTTTCATACACTTATAGCTCTTAGTTCATCCGTTGCATGGCAATCCCTACTCACTCACATTGATATCTATTGATGGGCATCTCCATAGCCTATTGATACGCCTAGTTGATGTGAGACTATCTTCTCCTTTTTGTCTTCTCCACAACCACCATTCTATTCCACCTATAGTGCTATATCCATGGCTCACGCTCATGTATTGCGTGAGGGTTAAAAAGTATGAACCAATTGCTCGGCTTGTCATCAGGGTTGTGCATGATGTGAATATTTTGTGTGGTGAAGATGGAGCATAGCCAGACTATATGATTTTGTAGGGATAACTTTCTTTGGCCTTGTTATTTTGAAAAGACATGATTGCTTTATTAGTGGGCTTGAACTATTAATTTTTTTATGCCAAATGATAGACTATTGCTTTGAATCACTCGTGTCTTAATATTCATGCCATGATTAGATATGTGATCAAGATTATGCTAGGTAGCATTCCACATCAAAAAATTATCTTTTTTATCATTTACCTACCCGAGGACGAGCAGGAATTAAGCTTGGGGATGTTGATAGGTCTCCGTCGTATCTATAATTTTTTATTGTTCCATGCCAATATTCTACAACTTTCATATACTTTTGGCAACTTTTTATACTATTTTTGGGACTAACATATTGATCCAGTGCCCAGTGCCAGTTCCTGTTTGTTGCATGTTTTTTGTTTCGCAGAATATCCATATCAAACGGAGTCCAAATGGGATAAAAACTGACGGAGATTTTTTGGGATATATATGATTTTTGGGAAGAAAAATCCACGTGAGATGGTGCCCGAGGGAGGCACGAGGCAGGGGGCGCGCCCCACCACCCTGAGCGCGCCCCTGATCCTCGTGGCCACCCTGTAAGGCGGTTGATGCCCTTCTTTCGCCGCAAGAAAGCTAATATCCTGATAGAGATCGTGTTCAATTTCAGCCCAATCGGAGTTACAGATCTCCGGGAATATAAGAAACGGTGAAAGGGCAGAATCTAAGAATGCAGAAACAGAGAGAGACAAAGAGATAGATCCAATCTCGAAGGGGCTCTCGCCCCTCCCATGCCATGGAGACCAAGAACCAAAGGGGAAACCCTTCTCCCATCTAGGGAGGAGGTCAAGGAAGAAGAAGAAGGAGGGGGGCTCTCTCCCCCTCGCTTCCGGTGGCACCGGAGTGCCACCGGGGGCCATCATCATCACCGCCATCTTCACCAACAATTTCACCGCCATCATCACCAACTCTTCCCCCCTCTATGCAGCAGTGTAACCTTTCTCTTACCCGCTGTAATCTCTACTTAAACATGGTGCTTAACACTATATATTATTTCCCAATGATGTATGGCTATCCTATGATGTCTGAGTAGATCCGTTTTGTCCTATGGGCTATTTGATGATCAAGATTGGTTTGAGTTGCATGTTTTATTATTGGTGTTGTCCTATGGTGATATCCGTGTCGCGGAAGTGTGAGGAATCCCCGCTGTAGGATGTTGCAATACGTTCATGATTCACTTATAATGTGTTGCGTGAGTGACTGAAACACAAACCCGAGTAAGGGGGTTGTTGCGTATGGGATAAAGAGGACTTGATACTTTAATGCTATGGTTGGGTTTTACCTTAATGATCTTTAGTAGTTGCGGATGCTTGCTAGAGTTCCAATCATAAGTGCATATGATCCAAGTAGAGAAAGTTTGTTAGCTTATGTCTCTCCCTCAAATAAAATTGCAATAATGATTACCGGTTTAGTTATCGATTGCCTAGGGACAAATAACTTTCTCGTAACAAAAAGCTCTTTACTAAAACTAATTTAGATGTGTCTTTACCTAAATAGCCCCTACTTTTTAATTACGTAACCTTTATTATCTTGCAAACCTATCCAACAATACCTACAAAGTATTTCTAGTTTCATACTTGTTCTAGGTAAAGCGAACATCAAGCATGCGTAGAGTTGTATCGGTGGTCGATAGAACTTGAGGGAATATTTGTTTTTCCTTTAGCTCCTCGTTGGGTTCGGCACTCTTATCGAAAACTATTGCGATCCCCTATACTTGTGGGTTATCAGTTGTTAGTCCTCGGCCTTGTCTCCTTTTTGTCATTTGATGAAAAAGGGGGATAAGTTTGAGTTAGTCTTCAAGCGGGTCTATATATGGGTTGTTTTTGCTTAAGTTGCAACTCTTGAGCTTTACTCGATTTGCTATTTTATGAGTTGTAACTTAATAGTTATTGCTCGTCTAACTCTTTTGCTACAGTTTATACGCATGCTCCGACCTTAAATATATCTATTTATGCATGCATAGTTCTGTCAGAAACCAATTTTCATCATGCATTCATATTCTTCAAATATCTTAGGATCATGCATGATTGGATTCCAAGATATAGGGGGAGATCTCCACAATTTCAACCTACCATGTGCATTTGCAATCCAAAGCAAACTCCTCATATGCACATCTTCAGGGGGAGTTCCTCAATATCTTGTAACCAATTTCTTCAAACTCTGTACTTACACTTCAATTATTTTACTCCCCTTGAAAGCCTAACCAATTTGTCATCAATCGCCAAAAAGGGGGACATTCTAAGTGCATCAAGTGCCTCCTTAGTGGTTTTGGATTACTGAAGACAAATAGGTTGAGGAACTAATGTGCTTGTGAGTATGAAATTCGTACGGCCTTTGACAAAATTGATGTGAAGACTTTGAAGCTTGAAGACTTTTCTTTTTGTAGTTTATTTTCTACTTGTTTGAGTCATAGGAAAAACTATACTATTAAAGTGGGTCCAGGTGAAACATACTTCACATTTCCAAAGTGGTGCTCAAACCTACTCATACCAAAGCCACTTCAAGTGAAGCCTTTGTAAATCTCCGGAACAGCTGAAGCATTTGCTAGCGATAGTGACGAAGTTCATCTAGTTGCTGACTAATTTGGTCAGGCTAAGGAGTTAGGACTTCGCTGCGATCTGCCTACTACGAGGAAATTGAGTGCCCCGAATAATTTGGGAGTTCAAAATCCGACCGTTGCTGCGCCGCGGGCTAGCTGCCGAGTGGATCCATATCCTGACAATGGTCGAATCAAAGAAGGGCATTTATGATAGTTCGTGTTGAGTTGCCCCTGGCTATAAATAGCCACCCCCACAACCACTTGTTGGTTGGCTGCTCTGAGAGAACTCGACACTTGTCATTTGAGAGAAACTCATCCTTTGACGACTTTGAGAGAATCCTAAGTTAGGAAAACCCAGAGCCAAAGTGATTGAGCATCACTGAAGATATTGATCTGTGTGATCCGGTGCCTGTTACCTTTGAATATTGTCATTCTTCTAGACGGTTATGCATCAAGTTCTGAGTACACCAAGAGTCATTATGGTGTGCTGGTCAACAAGTATGTGAAGGTTTGGGAAGTCTACCTTGAAGACTTACCACTAGTGATTTGGAAAGGACTAAGTGACCTTAGCTCAATAGGAATACGGTGAGGACTGTGTGTCCTCTAAGTTACGACTCAGCCGGCTCAACCAGACGTACAGTTGATACATCAACTGGAAATGGTCTACCAAATTGCATTGTCTTCACCAAGCCAACTTGGTTTCAATTCCTCGCCCTATCTTATATTTTTCTGCTACTGAAGAATTGGTGATCTATCTGTGATTAATTTGGACTAAAGAATACCATTACACTATCCTTCTTTTCTTCAGTTCATATTCGTCATGCATGTATGCTTATCTGATTGCAAGTTCTTCACTATTACGTATCTTGATTGCATGTACTTTGATTCTATGATGACTTAGTTTCCTTTGTGTTTCTATTTCTTCACTCTGATCTTCATCAAATTCTTCAGAGGTTGACGAATTTATAAAATTCTCCCATTCACCCCCCTGCCTCTGGGAGTAAACCTACGATTTCATTCTTTATCACTTTCAGTTTGTCAACTAAATTGCTTGAGGACAAGCAACGAGTTAAGCTTGGGGCAGTTGACACGTCTCCATCGCATCTACTTTTCCAAACACTTTTGCTCTTATTTCAGACACTAGGTTGCATGATTGAATGAAACTAACCTAGACTGAAGTTGTTTTCAGCAGAACTACCATGGTGTTGTTTTTTGTGCAGAAATAAAAGTTATCAGAATTGGACGAAATTTTTGGAGATTTTTTATGGTATATATGAAAAATACTGAAGCCAAGACCCACCAGAGGGGGGGCACCTATTGCCCACAAGGCAACAAGGCGTGTCCACCCCCTAGGCATGTCCTATTACCTTGTGGGGCCCACATGGTTCCGCTGACCCTAATTTCAAGTCTATAAAATGTGGTGATTTTTACGGCATAGTGGAGGGGGTGTTTTGCCTTTTTTCTTAACTTATGAAGAGCAGGGGGCTACGAATATTTTCCCCCACGCTCTTATTCTACTCCAGCAGCCAAATCTCCAAAGCTCCCGCATCCTCAACCTCACTCCCAGGCATAAAGCCAACTCCCAGCTTCTGCATCTCGTGTCCATGGCCGATGCGGATGTGAAGGGGAGGTGGGTGGCCTCCAAGGTCACTGACACCACCATCAGTGAGCTTTAGGCAGCTGTATACATCCCAACTGACGCCGCCTGCAGGCCCTCGGAGCCCGGCGAACGTGACCCTACTCCCAAACCCGGGGAGCGGGTCATCTTCATCCCCCACCTCGTCCGAGGTATGGATTTTTCCCTGCACCCTTTTGCGCACGGGATTCTATTCTTCTACGGGTTAGATTTCCACAATCTAGCCCCAAATTTCATTATGCACCTCACCACCTTCATCATCGTATGTGAGGCGTTTTTGCGCATGGAACCGCACTTTGGCCTATGATTGAAGACCTTGATAGAGGCAAAAGTGTCACATCTTTCGACGAGATGATGATTATTGTTTCGGAGGAGTAGACTTTGGTGATCCGACTATGAACATGCAAAGATGTCACACCTTAGCAATCGCTGAACCAACTCCGAGAGGTTATTAACCATGCCGGAGCACGATCAACCTAACCATGAAGGTCTATTTCCTGCAAGCAAACGAAGAACATGCAAGAAACAAAGATTGCAAGCTAGATATTGTGAATATAAGATGAAAGCTTTATTGACGAAGGTGGGGTTCTGGGACGTCTTTGTCTGGTCGTTGAACACAAACGAAGTACGCGAAGTTGCAATTATGGCGAACTTTTAATCTAAACAAAACCCAAAGTCTAAATGACGCCCTAAAGGCTGTAATAAGGAGGAAGAGGGGGAATTTCGTGGCCCTTGGAGGAGGGGTCCGAAACCAACCCTAACTCTTGTTTCCCCACGCATACGGACTCTAAAAACAACATATACTTAAGTATTTCAAAATTACATGGGCCTGGCCCAATAATAAGGTGGCGCGGCACCTATAATAGCCTCTGGACGAAATTTATGAAGTGGCATCTTGTATATTTCAACCAAGGCTTCATGCACTCCTTATGGTGGCTTCATAGTCCTGAAATCATCACTTGTAACTCTGTTCTTGTTCCCCTTGCGCATGACATCATCTCCATGTTTGGTCTTGCTCCAATGTTCATCCCTCTCATCCATGCCAGGCCCTTCATTCGTAAGCAAAACAAATGTATCCAACTTAGGTAGCATCATATTCTCATGAACATTAGAATCATTACTAAGAAACGAAAGTACCTGATAATTTAATTGGCGTGCACGAGCTCTAGTAATTGTTCTAGTATGTATAGCAGTAGGGGCTATGGGTGTAACAATGGTATTGATGTCCTCATCATCCTCCCCTTCTTGAAATGAAGTCGTCGTCGACGGAAGCTCATCTTCTTCACCCAAATAAGGCTTCAAATCTGCAATGTTAAAAGTGGGACTAACCCCAAAATCTGCAGGCAACTCAAGTTTGTATGCATTATCATTTATTTTCTCTAACACCTTAAAAGGACCATCAACACGTGGCATTAGCTTTGATTTATGCAAATCAGGAAATCTATCCTTATGCAAATGTAACCAAACAAGATCTCCATGTTCAAACACAACATGTTTTCTACCCTTATCTCCAGCAAGTTTATATTTAGCATTCATATGCTCAATGTTTTCCTTAGTTAACTCATGCATTTTTAAGATCAATTCATCACGTTGTTTAGCATCAAAATTAACCTTCTCTGAAGATGGAAGAGGCAACAAATCAATGGGTGCATGAGGTAGGAAACCATACACAATTTCAAAAGGGTGCATCTTAGTAGTAGAATGCAACGAACGATTATAAGAAAATTCAATATGAGGCAACCATTTTCCCACATTTTCTTATTATTCTTCAAAACAACCCTAAGCATAGTAGACAATGTTCTATTGACTACTTTAGTTTCACCATCAGTTTGGGGGTGACTAGTAGTACTAAAAAGTAGTTTAGTCCCCAACTTAGCCCATAAACATCTCCAAAAGTGGCTAAGAAATCTAGTATCACGATCTGAAACAATAGTATTTAGCAAACCATGCAAGCGAATAATTTCACGAAAGAACAAATCAACAACATTAACAACATCATCGCTTTTATGACATGGTATAAGGTGTGCCTTTTTCGAGAATCTATCCACGACAACAAATATGATATCCCTCCCCTTCTTTGTTCGAGGTAAACCTAAAACAAAGACCATAGATATATCCTCCCAAGGAACACTAGGTACAGGAAAAGGCATATATAAACCATGAGGATTGAGTCGTGACTTAGCTTTTTGACATGTAGTGCAGTGAGCAACAAAACGCTCAACATCCCGTCTCATCTTTGGCCAACAGAAATGTGTAGCAAGTACATCCTCCGTCTTCTTTCCGCCAAAGTGTCCCATTAATCCTCCTCCATGCGCCTCCTGCAACAACAAAAGACGAACAGAGCTAGCTGGAATGCATAGCTTGTTAGCACGAAACACAAATCCATCATTAACGTCGAACTTGTTCCATGTTCTTCCTTCTTTACAATTCTGCATTACATCTTTAAAATCAGCATCATGCATGTCAGATTACGGGTTCCAGCAAACCCTTGAGGTTCGAACACTGGGGTGCGCACAGTGGTCTCTCTCCCCCTAGCTCACACACTTGCAATGATCTCAAAGCCTAGCTCGCCGAACCCGAGGAACAAAGGACACATCAGTTTATACTAGTTCAGGCCATCGTTGCGGTATAATACCCTACTCCAGTGTGGTGTGGTGGATTGCCTTGTAGGCTGGGATGAACAAGTGCAAAGGAAGTACGGCCTCCTAAGGAGAGGTGTTCTTGAGCTTGATGAGCTTGTGTGGTTGGGGATGATCTCAATGATCCGTCCTTTACTATAGTGGTGGCTTTCCCAATTTATAGAGGCCTGGGCCGTCTCCCCAAATATTAGGAGGGAAGGGATCCCACAAAGGACAATTAGAAGGGGGACAACGAGTACAAGTTATCCTGACAAAAGGTGGTCTTCGCCTGCCAAAGGCTCTGGTAGTGACGCCGTCGTGGGCTCCGTGATGACCTCCGTCCTGCTGGCATGCTGGTCTTGGTGTCGTTGCACCGAAATGGAAACCTTTGCCTGATGCCTCGGGACTCCTCGCCTGCGCTTGCCTCTTTAGCACCAAAGAGGAAATTGGCACTCTGCGCCCGCTGGCGCCCGCCTGGCCTTGGTCGTCATGGCTCACATCATGGAAACCTCACGAGGTGCCCCTCTCCTTGATCTCTCTGCTCCTCGCGAGCCAGCCTAGTGAGGCTGTCCCTGAGGAGGTCTTGTGTCGTCCGCCTCACGAGGCTTGGCCCCTCGCGAGGGTCTTGAGCATTAGTTGATGAAGATGGGCCGTACCAGGCCACTGGTGGAGCCACGCCCTGGGCCGCAGGCAGGCAAGTCTGGGTACCCCCGTTCCCAGGACGCCGACAGTAGCACCCGGGACCAAGATGCACTCGTACTTGGCTTCGCGGCGAAGCCAAGGGGCAAGTGCGGAGCACCGCGGGCCCCAATAACCTGCGGCCTTGATAGACGCGTCACGACTAACGGGACATGGGCGCCTCCACTTCCCCACGCAACCTTGATTTCCGCCTGGCTAGGCAACCACCATCGTCTTTGTAGCTCCTCCTCCTTTACAGGCAGCACTCTCCGCCGCTCCCTCATCTTCCATAGGGCTGCAGATCTCTTTCCCCGGTCCAATCTGACACCAACTCCCCCCGCCGCAATGGCACCAAGCCAGAAGAAGAAGAGAAAGAAGGAGTCTGGTACCTCGGCCCCGCAAAGCTGGTCCTCGAGCCCGCCATCGAGCGGTCAGTGGTGCTCAACCAAGAGGCGATGGGCAAGGTGCGCCCGGCACTCGCCGTCGATTTCAATGAGTGGGGGCGATGGTGGCCTGTCCTGCTTACCGCGCCGAAGTTCACAGGACGACCACCGAGGTCCCCATCCATCTCCATGCCCTCTGGGCAGGCTTGATTCCCCCTCTTCTCCAATTTCTTCAATGCGGTGCTCTCGCATTACCAGATTAATGCGCTGCATCTCGATCCCCAATCCACCATCCTCCTTGCTGTCTTCGGCTTCGTCTACGAAGCCATGGTGGGCATTGCCCCTTCCGTGGCTCCGCTTCGCCACTTCTTCTTGTTGTACCTGACAGATCCTCTCCAGCGCTCTAGGTGTGTATCCCTCCAGGCCATCGCGGCGACGGCTGGCTCGGGATTGACTTCGAGCTCTCGCCAGTCGTCGAAGGCTTCAGGAAGAGGTTGGTGTTCATGGATGTTGGCGTGCGCAGCCCCCTGCTGCTGCTTCCCAGGGTCCCAGCTGCTCCGAGCTCCGGTTGGGGCACGCGAAGTCACCAATCGGCGGCTCGCCCATGTCTGGCTCCGGTTCACCAGGTTGAAGGACCTCGGTGTGACGGCGCCCATGGTGGTGAAGGAGTTCATCCGGCATCACATCGCTCCACTTTAGCACCACTCTCGGAAAATGTGGACCTTCTCTGGCTACGAGGACCGTATGAGGCTTCAAGCCTCGGCTCTTCCTCCTGAGGCGCGGTGCATGGTGCTCGAGCTCCTGACGGGCAACTCGATGACAGCCAACCTGCCAGAGGAGGGCTACCTTCTGTACTGCTACTCGAACAAGGTGGAGTTCGTGAAGCAGATGCCCCTCTTTGATGAACGGGGACCATGCCTGGTTGGCCTTGAAGGGCCTCGCGATAGCCCTGTCTTCGTGGCCCCCCTTCCTGCCGTGAGTACGATGCCCGCCCCGGGAGTGGGCGCAGGGGGCGGTTGCTATCGGGCGACGACGACGCTGCTGCTGAGGAACCGACACCACTTGGGGCTCCTAAGGTGCCGTCCCCGGGGACCCTGGAGAGCCGTGATACGTCTCCAACAAATCTATAATTTTTGATTGCTCCATGCTACTTTATCTACTGTTTTGGACTATATTGGGCTTTATTTTCCACTTTTATATTATTTTTGGGACTAACCTATTAACCGGAGGCCCAGCCCAGAATTGCTGTTTTTTGCCTATTTCAGTATTTCAAGGAAACAGAATATCAAACGGAGTCCAAACGGAATGAAACCTTCGGGAACGTGATCTTCTCACCGAACGTGATCCAGGAGACTTGGACCCTACTCCAAGAAGTTTCCGGGGAGGTCACGAGGGTGGAGGGCGCCCCCCCCCCCGGCGGAGAGGGGATCCATCACGGAGGGCTTCTACATCAACACCATAGCCCTTCCGATGAAGTGTGAGTAGTTTACTTCAGACCTTCGGGTCCATAGCTAGTAGCTAGATGGCTTCTTCTCTCTTTTTGGATCTCAATACAATGTTCTCCCCCTCTCTCGTGGAGATCTATTCGATGTAATCTTCTTTTTGCGGTGTGTTTGTTGAGACCGATGAATTGTGGGTTTATGATCCAACTTATCTATGAATTATACTTGAATCTTCTCTGAATTCTTTTATGTATGATTGAGTTATCTTTGCAAGTCTCTTCGAATTATCCGTTTGGTTTGGCCAACTAGATTGGTAGTTCTTGCAATGGGAGAAGTGCTTAGCTTTGGGTTCAATCTTGCGGTGTCCTTACTCAGTGACAGAAAGAGTTGCAAGGCACGTATTGTATTGTTGCCATCGAGGATAACAAGATGGGGTATTTATCATATTGCGTGAATTTATTCCTCTACATCATGTCATCTTGCTTAAGGCGTTACTCGGTTTTTAACTTAATACTCTAGATGCATGCTGGATAGCGGTCGATGAGTGGAGTAATAGTAGTAGATGCAGGCAGGAGTCGGTCTATTTGTCACGGACGTGATGCCTATATACATGATCATACCTAGATAACCTCATAACTA
This sequence comes from Triticum dicoccoides, assembly GCF_002162155.2. Taxonomy (NCBI): domain Eukaryota; kingdom Viridiplantae; phylum Streptophyta; class Magnoliopsida; order Poales; family Poaceae; genus Triticum; species Triticum dicoccoides. The sequence continues at coordinate 249,534,898 of NC_041386.1, read as the reverse complement.
TGCTAAATTCTATCAATTGCTCAGCAGTAATTTGTTCACCCATCGTAGAATATTTATGCTCTTGAGAGAAGCCACTAGTGAAACCTATGGCCCCCGGGTCTATTCTCATCATATCAATCTCCATTACTTTATTTTACTTGTTTTGCTTTTACTTTTCACTTTGCATCTTTATACCAAAAATACCAAAAATATTATCTCTATCAGATCTCACTCTCGTAAGTGACCGTGAAGGGATTGACAACCCCTAAGCGTTGGTTGCGAGTTGCTACCGTTTTGTGCAGGTACGAGGGACTTGCGCGTGACCTCCTACTGGATTGATACCTTGGTTCTCAAAAACTGAGGGAAATACTTACCCTACTGTGCTGCATCACCCCCTCCTCTTCGGGGAAAACCAACGCTAGCTCGAGACGTAGCAAGAAGGATTTCTGGCGCCGTTGCCGGGGAGGCCTACACCAAGTCAAGTCAATATTTACTCTCCCGTCAACGAGCCATTTCTGGCGCCGTTGTCGGGGAGGCCTACGCCAAGTCAAGTCAAGATTTACTCTCCCGTCAACGAGCCATTTCTGGCGCCGTTGCCAGGGAGGCCTACGCCAAGTCAAGTCAAGATTTACTCTCCCGTCAACGAGCCATTTCTGGCGCCGTTGCCGGGGAAGCCTACGCAAAAGTCAACATACCAAGTACCCATCACAATCTCTATCTCTCGCATTACCTTATTTGCCATTTGCCTCTCGTTTTCCTCTCCCCCACTTCACCCTTGCCGTTTTATTCGCCCTCTCTTTCCCAATCTCCTCCTCTTTTCCCTTTGCCTTTTGTTTGCTCGTGTGTTAGTTTGCTTACCTGTCGCTATGTCGAATTCCTTATCTTCTCCGTTATCTCCCGAGAATGAAGTGCTAAATTTTAAACAAAGGGAGGGATAAAATCTAAAAGATGCTTGGTATAGAATTTGCAATGCTCAAAATAGATCTACCAGGAAGCAATCTACTTCAGTCCTTCTTCGCATTTTTTATGTAGGTGCTAATCCTTGGTATAGATATATCCTTGATACCATTACCAGAGGGAATTTTTTTGGGCAGCCATACTTTTGATTCCTATAATGTTTTAATAGATATATTTGGCTCACCTCCTCTTTTGGTTAATGGAACTGTGTTAACCTTGGAGCATGTTATGCAAAGGCTTGAAATTATTAAAAACAAAGTTGCTACCATTGAATCAATTGAAAATCTAGATAAAAATATTCATAATCATATTACTCAATATGGATCTAAGGTAGGAATGACTTTAAAAAATATTAAGGAGAAGGAACCCATGGTTAATGAAAAAATAAATCTAGACTCTACTCGAATCGATAAACTTGAGGGTATCATTACCAACTTGGGAACTGCTTTTTCTTCCGTAAAAAGTACTCCTAGTCCTCCCACTAAAATTTCCAAGTTTATTTATGTTCCTAAAAATAAGGGTGAATCATCTAGTAAGGAAAATGCGGATCTTAAATCTATAAGTATTCACCCCGATCTTTTTACAATCATTAAGGAACCATTTGCCACGAATGAATTTTTCGATCTTATGCCTAAAAGTTTGATAATCACTATAAAGAAAGAAAATTCTAAAGGAGGTGGATGCCTCATTGAAGAATTGCCTACCAAAGATGGCAATACCCAGATCTATCCTTGCTTTTATGCCTAGCTAGGGGCGTTAAACGATAGCGCTTGTTGGGAGGCAACCAATTTTATTTTGTGTTTTTTTTGTTCTGTTTAGGAATAAATAATCCATCTAGATTATGTTTAGATGTGTTTTTATCTTTTAATTAGTGTTTGTGCCAAGTTAAACCTATTAGATCTTCTTGGAAGATAGTTATTTGATCTTTCTGTAATTTCCAGAATCTTTGCGCTCAGTGCCTGAATTGTCAAAAATCACCAGAACGTGATAAAATAGTGAATCCAATTGCTGCTGATCAATAAACAAATTGCCCAGGTCGTCTAATTTTGGTAGAAGTTTTTGGGTTCCATAAGTTTACGTTAGTAACAGATTACTACAGACTGTTCTGTTTTTGACAGATTCTGTTTTGCGTGTGTTGTTTGCTTATTTTGATGAATCTATGGCTAGTAAAAGAGTTTATAAACCATAGAGAAGTTGGAATACAGTAGGTTTAACACCAATAAAAATAAAGAACAAGTTCACTACAGTACCTTAAAGTAGTCTTTTGTTTTCTTTCTCTAACGGAGCTCATGAGATTTCTATTGAGTTTTGTGTTGTGAAGTTTTCAAGTTTTGGGTGAATTCTTTTGATGGATTATGGAACAAGGAGTGGCAAGAGCCTAAGCTTGGGGATGCCCATGGCACCCCCAAGATAATCCAAGGACACCAAAAAGTCAAAGCTTGGGGATGCCCCGGAAGGCATCCCCTCTTTCGTCCACTTCCATCGGTAATTTACTTGGAGCTATATTTTTATTCACCACATGATATGTGTTTTGCTTGGAGCGTCTTGTATTATTTGTGTCTTTGCTTGTTAGTCTACCACAATCATCCTTGCTGTACACACCTTTTGATAGAGCCATGTATGAATTGAAATTTATTAGAATACTCTATGTGCTTCACTTATATCTTTTGAGCTTGATAGTTTACTCTATGTGCTTCACTTATATCTTTTTGAGCGTGATAATTTTTGCTCTAGTGCTTCACTTAGATCTTTTAGAGCACGGTGGTGGTTTGTTTTAAAGAAACTTGATCTCTCATGCTTCACTTAGATTATTTTGAGAGTCATTAATAGCATGGTAATTTTCTTAATGTTAATATACTTGGTATTCAAGATATGTGAAACTTTCTTTTTAGTGGGTTGAATACTAAGATAAGTTTGATGCTTGATAATTGTTTTGATATATGGAGGTGATAATATCATAGTCGTGCTAGTTGAGTAGTTGTGAATTTGAGAAATACTTGTGTTGAAGTTAGCAAGTTCCGTAGCATGCACGTATGGTTAAAGTTGTGTAACAAATTTGAAGCATGAAGTGTACCTGGCTTGTGCATCCTTATGAGTGGCGGTCGGGGACGAGCGATGGTCTTTTCCTACCAATCTATCCCCCTAGGAGCATGCGCGTAGTACTTGATTTTTGATGACTTCTAAATTTTTGCAATAAGTATATGAGTTCTTTTGACTAATGTTGAGTCCATGGATTATACGCACTTTTACCTTTCTGCCATTTGCTAGCCTCTTCGGTACCGTGCATTGCCCTTTCTCACATTGAGAGTTGGTGCAAACTTCGCCGGTGCATCCAAACCCCATGATATGATACGCTCTTTCACACATAAACCTCTCTATATCTTCCTCAAAACAGCCACCATACCTACCTATCATGGCATTTCATAGCCATTCCGAGATATATTGCCATGCAACTTCCACCATCATCATCGTCATCATGACATGCTTTACTTTTGTCATATTGCCATTGCATGATCTTGTAGTTGACATCGTATTTGTGGCAAAGCCACCATGCATTATTTTTCATACATGTCACTCTTGATTAATTGCACCATCCCGGTACACCGCCGGAGGCATTCATATAGAGTCATATCTTGTTCTAGTATCGAGTTGTAATCATTACGTTGTAATCAATAGAAGTGTGATGATCATCATTATTAGAGCATTGCCCAATCAAAAAAAGAGAAAGGCCAAAAATAAAAAAAGAAAGGCCCAAAAAAGAAGGAGAAAATAAAAAGGGCAATGCTACTATCTCTTTTTCCACACTTGTGCTTCAAAGTAGCACCTTGTTCTTCATGTAGTGAGTCTCATATATTGTGCTTCAAAGTAGCACCATGATTTCATATAGTGAGTCTCATAAGTTGTCTTGATCATACTAGTGGGAATTTTTCATTATAGAACTTGGCTTGTATATTCCAACGATGGGCTTCCTCAAAATGCCCTAGGTCTTCATGAGCAAGCAAGTTGGATGCACACCCACTAGTTTTCTTTTGTTGAGCATTCTTAGCTCTAGTGCATCCGTTTCATGGCAATCCCTACTCCTTGCATTAACATCAATTGATGGGCATCTCCATAGCTCATTGATTAGCCTCGTTGATGTGAGACTTTCTCCTTTTTTGTCTTCTCCACACAATCCCCATCATCATATTCTATACCACCCATAGTGCTATGTCCATGGCTCGCGCTCATGTATTGCGTGAAGGTTGAAAAAGTGTGAGATTATTTGAGTATGAAACAATTGCTTCGCTTGTCATCGGGGGTATAGAAGTTGGGAACATCTTTGTGTGATGAAAATGAAGCATAGCCTAACTATATGATTTTGTAGGGATGAACTTCCTTTGGCCATGTTATTTTGAGATGACATAATTGTTTGATTAGTATGCTTGAAGTATTATCATTTTTATGTCAATATGAACTTTTGTCTTGAACCTTTCGAATCTGAATATTCATACCATGATTAAGAAGATTTACATTGAAATTATGCCAAAGTACCACTCCGCATCAATAATTCTCTTTTTATCATTTACCTACTCGAGGACGAGCAGGAATTAAGCTTGGGGATGCCTGATACGTCTCCAACGTATCTATAATTTTTGATTGCTCCATGCTACCTTATCTACTGTTTTGGACTATATTGGGCTTTATTTTCCACTTTTATATTATTTTTGGGACTAACCTATTAACCGGAGGCCCAGCCCAGAATTGCTGTTTTTTGCCTATTTCAGTATTTCGAGGAAACAGAATATCAAACGGAGTCCAAACGGAATGAAACCTTCGGGAACGTGATCTTCTCACCGAACGTGATCCAAGAGACTTGGACCCTACTCCAAGAAGTTTCTGGGGAGGTCACGAGGGTGGAGGGCGCGCCCCCTGCCTCGTGGGCCCCTCGGAGCTCCACCGACGTGCTCCTTCCTCCTATATATACCTACGTACCCCCAATAGACCAAAGAGGGAGCCAAAAACCTAATTCCACCGCCGCAACTTCCAGTATCCACGAGATCCCATCTTGGGGCCTGTTCCGGAGCTCCGCCGGAGAGGGCATCCATCACGGAGGGCTTCTACATCAACACCATAGCCCTTCTGATGAAGTGTGAGTAGTTTACTTCAGACCTTCGGGTCCATAGCTAGTAGCTAGATGGCTTCTTCTCTCTTTTTGGATCTCAATACAATGTTCTCCCCCTCTCTCGTGGAGATCTATTCGATGTAATCTTCTTTTTGCGGTGTGTTTGTTGAGACCGATGAATTGTGGGTTTATGATCCAACTTATCTATGAATAATACTTGAATCTTCTCTGAATTCTTTTATGTATGATTGAGTTATCTTTGCAAGTCTCTTCAAATTATCCGTTTGGTTTGGCCAACTAGATTGGTAGTTCTTGCAATGGGAGAAGTGCTTAGCTTTGGGTTCAATCTTGCGGTGTCCTTACTCAGTGACAGAAAGAGTTGCAAGGCACGTATTGTATTGTTGCCATCGAGGATAACAAGATGGGGTATTTATCATATTGCATGAATTTATTCCTCTAAATCATGTCATCTTGCTTAAGGCATTACTCTGTTTTTAACTTAATACTCTAGATGCATGCTGGATAGCGGTCGATGAGTGGAGTAATAGTAGTAGATGCAGGCAGGAGTCGGTCTACTTGTCACGGACGTGATTCCTATATACATGATCATACCTAGATAACCTCATAACTATGCTAAATTCTATCAATTTCTCAATAGTAATTTGTTCACTCACCGTAGAATATCTATGCCCTTGAGAGAAGCCACTAGTGAAACCTATGGCCCCCGAGTCTATTCTCATCATATCAATCTCCATTACTTTATTTTACTTGTTTTGCTTTTACTTTTCACTTTGCATCTTTATACCAAAAATATTATCTCCATCAGATCTCACTCTCGTAAGTGACCGTGAAGGGATTAACAACCCCTAAGCGTTGGTTGCGAGTTGCTACCGTTTGTGCAGGTACGAGGGACTTGCGTGTGACCTCCTACTGGATTGATACCTTGGTTCTCAAAAACTGAGGGAAATACTTACGCTACTGTGCTGCATCACCCCCTCCTCTTCGGGGAAAACCAACGCTAGATCGAGACGTAGCAAGCCGTCCCGAGGAGACTGCGTGGGGGGCGACGCAGTCCGATGCTCCTGGCCGGAGCCCCCGAGGCCTCGGTAAACCTCCACGAGGCGAGTACCGAGGTCTCAACGTGGTCCGGCACCCCTGAGGTCGCCTCCTCAGGGGTCGCACCATCCACGCCCGGCTTTGGTGACCGCGCCCAGGGCTTCGGCCGGCTCCGACCGAACTTCATGGCGCTCCACAAGAGGAGGGGAGTCTCCAAGCTGCAGTGGTGATACCTTCCGACCATTGAAGCAGAGGAAGTACATTGCTATTGATGAGTGAGTACCTTATCTTTGTGATATCTAGAGTGCTGCTTCTCCTCCTAACCGTGATTCCTCAGGGCCCCTCCTGCCAAGGAGACGAAGCCTCCCGAGAAGCAACCTCCTCCTGCCTCGAGCCCTCTGCTGACCTTGAGTACCCCAAGCCATCCTGCAACACTTGGCATGAGGTTGTCCAGAGAGGCAAGCACGCCGGCTTGGCATCCCGACCCCGCGTTCTTGTCGTTCGCTCCTCGTGGCCTTGCTTGGGATGCGGAAGGTGTGCCGAGGGCTCCTCCTCTGGTTATTGATCGCAGCTGGGTGGCCTCGGTTCTGGCCTCTCCTTTGGGTAACGAGCCTCCGCCCCTCCGGGCCCCCGTCGAGGCCCGAAGGGCGACTGGAAAGGCGCTGGCCTCCAGCCCCCTGCTAGGAGGAGGCGAGCCACCTCGAACCTCTTCAATGACTCCCGGTGTGGAGGACGGACCCGGTTGTGCATTCGAGCTTGCGTGCAGGCGGGGTGCCGTCCGTCACGAGCTCTTCCAGGAAGCCAGCGCCCGAGCCTTGGAGGAGGCCAAGGAGGCAGACCACCATCACGAGGTTGCCCAGAAGCGCAGGCAGGAGTTTCAGGCCCTAAATGCCTTTCTGGAGTAGCAGGCGGAGGCGCGCAGAGCCGCCTTGGTGTTGATGAAGGGGGCGCCTTCTGACGAGGAGGAGATCTTGAAGCACTAGGAAGCGCTAATGCTGGAGTTCACAGAGCGCAACCTCGAGCTTGAGCGGTTAGAGACGAGGGAGCGTCAGGTTGCTCAGGCGGAAGATGCCGTCATCGCGCATGAGGCCAGGGTCCAGGAGGAAGTGGACCGCAAGACGGAGGAGGCTCGTGCTGATCTTGCCAATATGTACGACCTGAAGCTGAAGCTAGTGGAAGTCGAAGCTGAGGGCAGGACCACCACCCTCGGGCCAAGGTTGACTGAGGCAGAGCAGCGTGAGAAGGCCGCTGCAATTGCTTTTCCGTGCAGGTCGAGTTGGCCTCTGCCCATGTTGAACTGCTGGCGCTTCAGCAGCGAGTTACCGTTGCCGAGTCCCTCGTGTGGTAGAGTAGGGTGGAGGCGATCCGCCGACAGAAGTTGCAACGCGAACACGCCCCCATGATCCAGGACCTCAGGGTGAGGGCCAACCGGGCGCTGGGCATCATCTGCGATAAATACGCCCCTCATCCTCATGCAGAAGACTATGCCGGCCACCTTTGCTTCTTCACCGACGTCGTGACGCTCCTGGAGGACTGGGCTAAGAGGGCTCGCGAGCTCGTTGACGAAAAGAGCCGCGGCCTCCTCGGGCATGCATTTTCCCGCGTCTTCAGCCATCTTCAGAATGCCGATCCCAACTTCGACATCGACACCGCCATCACCCCAGTGCCCGGGGCTATTCGGGGCAACCTGGCGCGCTGGGTGGATGATAACGTGGATGCTCTGGTCAGAGCTTTCGCTTCTTATGATGACGCTGTGGTGGTTGCGGCGGATGGAGGCGACGTGGCCGATGATGGTGAAGACGACGCTGGCGACGATGCCGGTAGCATGTCCGGGAGCAATTCGGAAGATGTTGCAAGCGGCATGTCCGATTGAGCCCGCGCTCCTTGTTTTGAACCTGCACGCAAAAATCTTGGGCATGGCCCCCGATGATGTGAGTGCATTTTGGGGAGGGGGATCCCCTCATGTAATCAGACTATTGTTTTATTCCCTGAGCCAAACTTAAGGCATGCTTTAGCAAGTTCTCAAGTTCCTCCGCGAGCTTGCCACAGTAACTTACCCCAGTCTAGACGGGCCCTAGACTGGCCTTGCAGTTGTCGATGTGTAGTTCTCCTGAGGGGAGTCCTTCACGGACTTGTGTGGTTTTGGGCTTGTGCGGAGCCCGATGGTCCACCCGAGAGGGCCTTGCGAGAGACGGGCGTTAGATCACGGTGAGATGCGCGCGCATACCACGCCCAGCCCCCGCTCGTGAGGCACTCGTGAGGAAGGGGCAGCAGGCGCCGGCCTCGAAACAAGGCACAGAGCCGGAAAACTCAAGAAATCAACACGAACTAGAAAAGATGCCCCCCATGCTTTTCCAATGAAAATACGACTGCGAGTTCAAATCCAAAAGGTGGAAAATAGAGCTACAGAAAACGGGGTTGAAAGCAAATGGCCGTGTCCGGCACCTAGCTAGTCTTCTTGTCTTCTCACCGGCGCAGAGCCTAGTGCTTTTGCTGGCCGTGAGCTTAGTCATTTGGGGACAGTGTCTACGGCCAGCGCTAAGCATAGTGCTTCCACTAGGACATGGGCGGGAGCCCCCGAGGCCCAAGGGCGGCTCTCCGAAGACTTCGATGCATGTACAACCTCACTCATTATTACGTGAGAGTGTCACGGGCGGAGACCTTCATAGGTGCGAGCCTTGCTTCATATCGCCAGACGAGGGCCCCGCCTTGCGCCACCCTCGACCACCATTGGGGTGTCCGGAAACTAGGACGAGGCCAAGGGGCAAAGGGGACGCCGACGGCGCGCTCGGCGACCATGGTCCCTCCGCTGGGGGGAGGGCTCGCCGGTGACTCCCCGGCAGAGGACCTACCTTCAGGTGATGCCTTGCCCTGCGCGACATGAGGGAGGGCCTTGCTCTGGACCCCTTTCGTGCAGCCCCCAGTGCACCGCTCCTGATTGAAGTGGGGCTGCAGCGCTGGGGTCGCCGTCTGCCGTTGCGGTCTGGTCCACCTGCGACCCATGGTTAGCGTAAGCCTGCTCCTGAGATATCAGTGGTACCCTGCGGTGGTTGTCGTCGGCGGGGTCGGCGAGGCCCCTGGGTGGCTCGTAGAAAGCCTCGACTTCCAGCATCTCTTCTTCCCAGCCCGGCTCATGGAACGTGCAGGGGTCATCCTCTAGCGTGTACTCCTGATCCACCATGCGGGGCACATAGGCTTCCTAAGCTGCCTTGTCGGAACCTCCGCCGAGGCGCCCTGTGCCCCACGCCATCGAGCCCGGCGCGCCCTCCTGGTGGCTGTGGGCTGGCGCTCTACTGGGACCATGAGGAGCAATGCCCGCACCTACACCACCCCAGGGAGGCAAGGGTGCGGCCGGGTGTCCGGTACCGCCGGTGGTGCTAACGCTGGCGAGCCCTCCTGGTGCACCTGGGAGCACGCGGGCGCAACGAGGCTCGTCGTGTGACTTTGCCACAACTTGAGATGTAAGTAGGGAGCAGAAAGGCGGCGTACCCCTGGCTGTAGCATCCAACAGCTTGGCGACGCATTCCAGCAACACATCGCGGCTGCTCTCCATCAGCTGGCACCGTAGTAGCTCCATGCCACCACGAGCACGGCTCGCATGCTTGCATAATCCCATCGGGTGTGTGGCGTTGTCGCTGCTGCTTAGCTTGCGGATCTTGTGGTGGCCCGCGCACGCCGCGACATGAGGGTGGCGGACATCGATCTGTGCTGCCCGTGCCCGTGGGCGTTGGGCAGCGCGCGGGCCTCCTGAAGCGCAAAGTTGAGGTCTTCTGGAGCGGTGGAGGTGCTCAAGCTGGCCGGGCCGCCCAACGGTTGGCCTGGGTCCTTGGATTGTCAGACATCGGAGATGCGGGGTGACAGCAGGTCGGTCGATGGGGAAGAAAACCTTGGCGCACCCCTACCTGGCACGCCAAATGTCGGATTACGGGTTCTGGCAAACCCTTGAGGTTCGAACACTGGGGTGCACACGAAGGTCTCTCTCCCCCTAGCTCACACACTCGCAACGATCTCAAAGCCTAGCTCGCCGAACCCGATGAACAAAGGACACAAGAGTTTATACTGGTTCGGGCCACCGTTGCGGTGTAATACCCTACTCCAGTGTGGTGTGGTGGATTACCTTGTAGGCTGGGGATGAACAAGTACAAAGGAAGAACAACCTCCTGAGGAGAGGTGTTCTTGAGCTTGATGAGCTTGTGTGGTTGGGGATGATCTCAATAATCCGTCCTTTGCTATGGTGGTGGCTAGCCCTATTTATAGAGGCTCGAGTCGTCTCCCCAAATATTAGGCGTGAAGGGATCCCACAATGGCCAATTTGAAGGGGGACAACGAGTACAAGTTATCCTGACAAAAGGTGGTCTTCGCCTGCCAAAGGCTCTGGTGGTGACACCGTCGTGGGCTCCGTGATGACCTCCTTCCTGCCGTCCTACTGGTCTTGGTCTCGTTGCACCGATATGGAAACCTTTGCCTGATACCTCGGGACTCCTTGCCTGCGCCTGCCTCTTTAGCACCAAAGAGTAAACTGGCACTCTACGCCCGCTGGCGCCCGCTTGGCCTTGGTCGTCATGGCTCACGTCACGGAAACCTCACGAGGTGTCCCTTGCCTTGATCTTTCCACTCCTCGTGAGCCAGCCTAGTGAGGCTGTCCCTGAGGAGGTCTTGTGTCGTCCACCTCATGAGGCTTGGCTCCTCGCGAGGGTCTTGAACGTTGGTTGATGAAGATGGGTCATACCAGGCCGCTGGTGGAGCCACGCCCTAGGCCGCAGGCAGGCTAGTTTGGGTACCCCCAATCGCAGGATGACGACAATGCACATATTGATGTTTGATGGTCTCCAAACCAAATATTTTGAAGTCAAGTCATGAAAGCATAGTATAGCAACGAGACAATGCATCAGCAATAACATTTTCTTTACCCTTCTTGTGTTTAATGACATAAGGGAAAGTCTCAATGAATTCAACCCATTTAGCATGTCTACGATTCAGTTTAGCTTGACTTTTAATATGTTTCAAGGATTCATGATCAGAATGTATAACAAATTCTTTGGGCTATAAATAATGTTGCCATGTCTCTAAAGTCCGAACAAGAGCATATAATTCTCTATCATAAGTAGAATAATTCAGACTAGGCCCACTCAATTTTTCAGAAAAATATGCAACAGGTTTGCCATCTTGTAATAACACACCTCCTAATCCAATTCCACTAGCATGGCATTCAAGCTCAAAAGTCTTATTAAAATCAGGAAGTTGGAGTAAAGGAGCATGTGTCAACTTATCTTTCAATACCGTGAAGGCTTATTCCTGTGCGGTACCCCAAAAAAAGGCACATCCTTCTTTGTAAGCTCATTGAGAGGTGCAACAATGGTGCTGAAATCTCTCACAAAACGCCTATAGAAACCAGTGAGGCCAAGGAAACTCCTCACTTGTGTGACCATTTTGGGCTGCGGCCAACTCTCAATAGCTTCAATCTTGGCGTTATCAATTTCAATTCCCTGTGGAGTAACAACATAGCCAAGAAAAGATACTCGGTCGGTGCAAAAGGTGCACTCCCCAAGGTTACCAAACAAACGTGCATCACGTAGAGCAATAAAAATAGCACGTAAATGTTCCAAATGTTCCTCCAAAGATTTGCTATAAATCAGTATATCATCAAAATAGACTACCACAAATCGTCCAATGAAAGCACGTAAAACTTCGTTCATTAATCTCATGAAAGTACTAGGTGCATTAGTTAACCCAAAAGGCATGACTAACCACTCATATAAACCAAACTTAGTTTTAAATGTCATTTTCCATTCATCTCCCAATTTCATACGAATTTGATGGTATCCAGTTTGCAAATCAACTTTGGAGAATATTGTGGAGCCACTCAATTCATCAAGCATATCATCTAGCCTAGGAATAGTATGACGATAACAAATAGTAATATTATTAATGCCACTACAATCAACACACATACGTGATGTACCATCCTTTTTAGGCAGTAGTATAATAGGAACAGCACAAGGACTAAGAGATTCGTGTATATAACCTTTGTCTAGCAGCCCCTGTACTTGACACGTAATATCCTTCATCTCCTCTGGATTGGTACGGTATGGTACACGGTTGGGTAGCGATGCACCGGGAATTAATTCAATTTGATGCTCAATCCCTCGAATAGGTGGTAATCCCGGTGGCACATCTTATGGGAAGACGTCAGTGAACTCCTGCAAAATGTTAGTGACAGCAGGGGGCAAAGAGGAAGGCATGTCCTCGAATGAAAATAATGCCTCTTTGCACACAAAAGCATAGCAAACAGATTTGCTAAAATCTAGCTCATCAATATCAGATTTGGTGGCAAGTAAACATGCACTTTTCAATTTAATATTAGAAACAACACTAGATGGTTTATTATTAGACTTCATTTGTAGCTCAAATTCTTTTGCCACAATCAGATTTTCACTCTTATTTTTCTCCTGTTTTGCTTTATTATCTCTATTAATATCATCTTTCAAAATGGAATCAGGAGTCACAGGAAGCAAAGTAATATTTTTATCCTTATGAACAATAATATACTGATTGTTTCTACCCTGATGTACAGAATTTTTATCAAATTTCCATGGTCTACCAAGTAATAAGGAACATGCTTGCATAGGTACCACATCACAATCGACATAATCGGCGTATGTGGAGATACTAAAATGCACACGAACAGTACGTGTTACCTTAACCTTGCCGCTATTCTTCAACCATTGGATGTAGTAAGGATGTGGATGTGGTCTTGTGGTGAGAGATAACTTCTCCACCATCTCAATGCTAGCCAAGTTGTTGCAGCTCCCTCCATCTATGATGGCACGAACATAACGTTCCTTCACAACTCCCTTTGTATGGAACAAATTATGCCTCTGATTTTGCTCAGCTTGTGTGACCTGCACACTCAAAACATATTGAGCAACTAAACATTCATACCTGTCAGCGTCTTCAGGAGCCATGTATAGCGTCTCATGATCAGAATCATCTCCACCGTGTTCTTCACGTGTAATAAGAGCCAAAGCTCCTCATCATAGTCACTAGCGGACTCATACCAACCATCCTCAGTAGCAATCAGCACACGCTGAGATTTGCATTCTCTCGCATAATGACCTCTTCCCTTACAACCACGACAAATAATATCACTTGTGTGCCATGTTGATGCCGTGGAAGAAGAAGAGCTTTGTGCAGACCCGGTAGGTGTGCTCTTGGCAGATAGTGGTGGTTGTGCCTGCTTTCTTGTATCACAGCTAGAGGTGGCACCTGATGGAGGAGCTGGTGGAGTGGAAGTAGAGGATGCATGTGGTGTCCATGATGAAGGTTGGCCTGCAGAAAAGTTAGTTCGCGCCAATGCCTGTCGATCCTGCACTTCACGTTCAGCTCTACAAGCAAGATGGAATAAATGACTGATATTATTATACTCCTTATACTCTAGAATGGTCTAAATCTCTCTATTTAATCCACCCATAAAACGTGCAAGCATAGCTTCATTGACCTCAACAATACCACATCTAATCATGCCAGTTTGTAATTCCTGATAATATTCTTGTACAGAAATTTTTCCTTGTCTTAAACGCTGCAATTTTTGAAGTAATTCACGTTGATAATATGGTGGAACCCAACGAGTACGCATAGTAGTTTTCAAAGCATCCCAATAGCTAGAATAGGATATAATCTACAATGTTCAGACCACCAAACACATGCAAAGCTAGTGAAAGCACAAACAGCGGCAGGAACACTTCTCTCCTTAGGATATTGTAAACATGTAAATCGTTGTTCAGTTTCTAACTCACAAGTAAGATATATATATCAGGAGCATATCTACCCTCAAATGGTGGAATATTCGGTTTTAGTTTAGGAAGATGGTCATGATCTCGTACCTCAGGTGGTGCAGCCCTACCGTTGCGATGATATGCATGAGGACGACCTGGTGGTGGTGGTGTTGGTGGTTGCACGTAGTTCTGATTTTGATCAACCTCATCCTCATAATGGTCCTCCACCTCTGCAGTAGCAACAGGAGCTATAGAAGCATCAACAGTAGGTACAGCGGCACCAGAAGTTTGACCAGGCTCAAGGGGAACGCGTTGTGCTCATCCCACTTGATTTGGAAGGCGATGTTGTTTGTTGTAGAGGTGCGACAGGTGCAGCAGGCAGTGGTTGTGGAAGACGCATGAGCAATTCATTAAACTTGTTAGCAAGCTTTGTTTCAAACGCCTTCTCAATGCCGTCTATCTTCTCCATGGCCTCTTCAAATCTGTTTAGCACATCTTCCACCCGTCCACTCATCATTTGTTGAAACTTATCATGTAGCTCTTTGTTTGTCATGTTCTCCCAGTCAGTCTCGTCGGCTTGTGATCCTACCATGGTTAGCAGCAATAGAAACACACAAGAATATGATCCTATAGACTACTAGGAAGTGGTGTTGGTGTGTTACAAATCCGTCAAACGAATCTCAAAATCTTACCAGTTCTTACCAAGCACCAGGTGGTGATCGGCAACCATTATAGTCAAAACTCTCAAAAGCTTGGATAGGGCGATTGCCAGGGAGAGTCAAACGCACGACGTAGATGTATGTGGAGCTGGGAAGGCTTATAATATGGTAGCAAAAAGGGTCAGCAATAATCAATTCAGAGATGCGAAGTTGAATAAACGCTCAACGATGGTACTGTGTTGGTCCTAGGCTAGACCGTGCTAGAGACGCGAGCCTTAGAACACTAACAAAATCATGGCGCTGCACATAAACAAGGGAGGAGCACACTCTGGATTTTTTTCTCTTTTTTCACTTTTTTCCTCTTTTTTTGCTCCGCAACAATTTTTTTTCCCAAAAAGTCTACAAATGGCCTAAAAACTGCCTAGCCAGAATTTTCCAGAATTAGTTTTTTTTAACTGGAACTATTTTTCTTGTATGGGTAGCATGGAAGTTGGGGAATCCGACTTGTTCACGACTCATAGTATCGTGTTCTCTAGAACTCGAAAATAAAGGAAAAAATACTGGACTCGGACTAGGACTAGTGGCGGAGATGAATCTGGTGGGACTCGGACCAGTGATTGTATATGACGGTGGTATATGTGGACCCGGATTGGTGGTGGTATATGAACTCGGAGTGGTGGTGGTATATGGACTCGGATTGGTGGTAGTATATGGACTCGGATTGGTGGTGGTATATGGACTCGGATCGGTGGTGGTATATGGACTCGGAGAAGTAGCGGATAAGCGGTGGTGGTATATGGCAGGGCGATGATGATGGTGCGGCGGCGGTGTGACAACCTGTGAACAGAACTCGGAACTCTAAAGAACTAGACGCTAAGACTAGCAACTCGACACGACGATGCAACCGCAAATTCAACAAAGCAAAACTCTAAAAAGACTATGCAAAGGCTCAGATTGGTTCAGATATGATGACCTAACCCTAATTTTTTTGGATTTTTCGTGGACTATAGGTATGAAGAACAGACTCGACCTAAACTACGAAAAACTGTAAAATCTCGCCGAGCAACCTGGAAATCGGATACCACTTGATAGAGGCAAAAGTGTCCCATCTTTTGATGAGGTGATGATTATCGTTTTGGAGGAGTAGACTTTGATGATCCGACTACAAACGTGCGAAGACGTCGCGCCTTAGCAATCGCTAAACCAACTCCGAGAGGTTATTGACCACGCCGGAGCATGATCAACCTGACCACTAAGGTCTATATCCTGCAAGCAAACAAAGAACATGCAAGAAACTAAGATTGCAATCTGGATATTGCGAATATAATATGAAAGCTTTATTGATGAAGGTGGGGTTCGGTGACGCTTTGTCTGGTCGTTGAACACAAACGAAGTACGTGAAGTTGCAGCTATGGCAAACTTTTAATCTAAACAAAACCCAAAGTCTAAATGACGCCCTAAAGGTTGTATATATGGAGGAAGAGGGGGGAATTTCGTGGCCCTTGGAGGATGGGTCCGAAACCAACCCTAACTCTTGTTTCCCCACACATACGGACTCTAAAAACAGCCTATACTTAAGTATTTCGAAATTACATGGGCCTGGCCAAATAATAAGGTGACGTGGCACCTATAATAGCCTCTGGATGAAATTTATGAAGTGTCATCTTGTATATTTCGTCCAAGGCTTCATGCACTCCTTATGGTGGCTTCAAAGTCCTAAAATTATCACTTGTAACTTCATTTTTGTTCCCTTTGCGCATGCCATCATCTCCGTGTTTGGTCTTGCTCCAGTGTTCATCCCTCTTATCCATGCCAGGCCCTTCATTTGCAAGCAAGACAAATGTATCCAACTTAGGCAGCATCATATTCTCATGAACATTAGAATCATTGCCAAGAAACGAAAGTACCTGATAATTTAATTGGCATGCGCGAGCTCTAGTAATTGGTCTAGTATGTATAGCAGGAAGGGTTGTGGGTGTAACCATGGTATTGATGTCCTCATCACACCTTCTACATCAAGCCGGAGAGTAGCTGCGCCGAGTTCGTCAAGTGCGGGGCCGCCATGATCAGCAAACTCCAAAAAATGGACTGGGTGGAGGGCACTTTCATCGAGGCCATGAAGATCTAGCAGTGCAAGTGGTTATACATCATAGAGTCGCTCGCCGTAGGCCAGGCCGTGGCTCCCGTCTTCACAGGTATGCCACCGAGGAAGCTAGTTGATATGTCTCCAACATATCTACAATTTTTGAGTGTTCCATGCTATTAAAGTATCAATCTTGGATGGTTTATATACATTTACTAGCAACTTTATATCATTTTTGGGACTAACATATTGACATAGTGCCCAGTGCCAGTTGCTATTTTCCTTGTTTTTTACTTTGCAGAATATCAATACCAAATGAAGTCAAATTGCCACAAAACTTTTTGGAATTTTTTTCTGGTGATAAGAGACTCTGGAAGATTCTGGAGCAGAAGAGAGAAGACCTATGGGGCCCACTAGACACCAGGGCACGCTAGGGGCCTTTGGCGCCCTGATGGGTAGTGGGGCCCACAGGAGGCTTCTTGACCTACCTCCACCTCTATAAATACTCTAAAATCCCAAAAAATCCTAGGGGAGTTGACAAAATACTTTTTTAGCTGCCGCAAGTTCCAGAACCACGAGATCCAATCCGAGGCTTTTCCAGCACTATGTCGGAGGGGGCAACAATCATGGAGGGGCCCTTCATCATCCTTGTTGCCCCTTTGATGATGCGTGAGTAGTTTACTACAGACCTACGGGTCCGTACTTAGTAGCTAGATGGCTTGTTCTCTCTTTTTGATCTTCAATACAATGTTCTCCTAGATGTTCTTGAAGATCTATTTGATGTAACTCTTATTTGCGGTGTGTTTGTTGGGATCCGATGAATTGTGAGTTTATGATCAGAGATATCCATGAATATTATTTGAGTCTTCGCTGAACTCTATTATGCATGATTATTATAGCTTCGTATTTCTTCTCCGATTTATTGGTTTGGTTTGGCCAACTAGATTGACTTATCTTACCATGGGAAGAGGTGCTCTGTGATGGGTTCGATCTTGTGGTGCCCAATCTCAGTGATAGAAAGAGACATGACACATATGTACTGTTTCTATTAAGGGTAACAAGATGGGGATTGTTCATATGTGAGTTTATCTTGTCTACATCATGTCATCTTGCCTAATGCATTACTCCATTTTTCCATGAACTTAATACACTATATGCATGCGGGATAGTGGTCGATGTGTGGAGTAATAGTTGTAAATGCTTAAACATTTCGGTCTACTAATCTTTGACATGATGCCTATATACATGAGCATTGCCTTGGATATCATCATAATTATTTGCTTTTATATCAATTTCCTAACAATAATTTGTTTACCCACCGTATGTTATTTTCTCGAGAGAAGCCTCTAGTGAAAACTATGGCCCCCAGGCCTATTTCCTATCATATATTAAAACCAAAAATACCTTTCTGCAATTTTGTTTTATTTATTTTATTTTGTGTTTTAGTTAGATCTATTTATCAAACCTCATACAATTTAATATATCTCAATACCGTTGAGGGATTGATAACCCCTTTTACGCGCTGGGTTGCGAGTATTTGTTCTTTGTGTGCAGGTGTTATTTACATAGTGTTGATTGGTTCTCCTACTGGATTGATAACCTTGGTTTCATAAATGAGGGAAATACTTACCTCTGTTGTGCTACATCATCCCCTCCTCTTCGGGGAAATACCAATGCAAATTACAAGCATCACTAGTGTCCTAGCAGAAGGAGGGCCTGGAGTGGGGTCATCCGAATGAAATCACCTCTCTCCAGGAGAGGATCCGGGCCCTCAAAAATAAATTTAAGCTAGTGGATGTGGTGGATGATGTTGCATCACCACATCCTTCCCCTCCAGCTTCAGGATACCCCAATGTGGATCTACAAGCCTAAAGACATACCAAAAGTGCAAAACTTATTCCACACAAGCATAGATGGGATGTGGATGGCTCTCTTCAGCATCCAAGAACGAATTCCCCGAGGACCAGCCCAACGGCGGCTATACCGCCATATGCAGCCATCCGAGGGAAAATCATTGCGCATGTCCAATAATGATTCTGCATTTTGTATTTCTTTGAACCTTCCTCCATTGTTTTTAGAAATGGGCATCCAAGGTGGCACTTATCAAGTGCTCGGCACCGCTGCCCGAAGACAATTGAACCCTCTAGCTATATGCCCTCTTGGTCGTGGTACCCCCAAAGGCCCCAGACAAGGCAAAGAAGGAGCCGGATAAGAAAAGAGGAGGTCTTCGGATCCGAGACCCCTTGGATGCTAAGTCTGAGGACATCCAAGATCTTTACTCTGACGAGGAGGAAACAGAGGGAGATGGAGAGCAGGAGGAGGAAGGCACTTCTTCCCCAAAGAGAAAGAGGCTGGTGTCTAAAGGCATTGTGGGGGTCGATGCCCCCCGAACCCGAAGGCGCCTTGTGAAGGCCGTCGACATCGCGCCCCGCAAGGCCCCTGCTGCAGCCAAGGTCGTCTCCTCCAAATCATAGGACGACCTCATTGAGCAGCATAGGAAGAGACCATCGTCGAGGAGGTATGTCCATTACGCACTGTATTTCCATAAGTGTTATATGTGCCCTAGTTTCTCTCTCCCACAAATTTAATTAATCAGTTGTCCATAATAGCCCACAGCGCTCCCGTATCACCAGCAAGGATTCGTCGAGCGAGCTCCCTCGACCTAGCACGTCAAAGGAGCGTCTCCCTTCCCCTCCTACCCATGAAGGGCTGGGGGAGGCAACATATACGTCTCTATTGTATCTACTTTTCCAAACACTTTTGCTCTTGTTTCAGACTCTAGCTTGCATGATTTGAATGAAACTAACCTGAACTAATGATGTTTTCAGCAAAACCACCATGGTGTTGTTTTTTGTGCAGAAATAAAAGTTATCGGAATTGGATGAAACTTTTTGTAGTTTTTTATGGAGTATATGAAAAATACTGGAGCCAAGACCCACCAGAGGGGGCAATCTGTTGCCCACAAGGCAATAGAGCACGACCACCCCTCTCGGCGCACCCTGTTACCTTGTGGGTCCCATGTGGCTCTACTGACCCTAATCTCAAGTCTATAAATTTTGTCTTCCCAGTAAAATAATAAGAGAAGAAGTTTCATCATGTTTTACAACACGGAGCCACTGCCACCTCCGGTTCTTCATCATGAGGGTTGATCTGGAGTCCGTTCGAGGCTCTGGAGAGGGGGATTTGTCGCCATCATCATCACCAACCCTTCTTCATGACTAATTTCATGATGCTCACCATCGAGAGTGAGTAATTCCTTTGTAGGCTTGCTGGACGGTGATGGAGTTGGATGAATTTGTCATGTAATAGGGTCAATTTGTTAGGGCTTGATCCCTAGTATCCACTATGTTCTCAGATTGACGTTGTTATGACTTTTCTATGCTTAATGCTTGTCACTAGGGCCCGAGTGCAATGATTTCATATTTGAACCCTCTATGTTTTCATGAATATATTTGAGTTCGTCATCCTATTTGCTAGTTGTATGCACTTGTTATTGTTCTGATCCGTAGATACCAAAGTGGCAATAGTTGGGATACTCTCCGGGGATGACTATAATTCGAGGAGTTCATGTATTCACCATATGTTCATTCTTTGTTCCGGTTCTCTATTAAAAGGGGCCTTAATATCCCTTAGTTTCCTTATGGACCCCGCTGCCACGGGAGGGTAGGACAAAAGATGTCATGCAAGTTCTTATTATAAGCATGTATGCCTATATATGGAATACATACCTACATTACATTGATGAATTAGAGCTACTGCGTATCGCTCTAGGTTGTGACTGTTATATGATGTATATCATCCAACACATATATCCATCACTTATCCAATGCCTACGCCTTTTGCATATTGATCTTTACTAAGTTACTTTCGTTGCTACTATTGTTACACTCACTACAAAACTAGTACTCTTATTGTTACCATCACTATTGCTAATGTTACTATTGCTATCAACCTATCATACTACTATGCTACTAAACACTTTGCTACAGATTTTTAGTTCTCCGGGTGTGTTTGAATTGACAACTCAACTGCTAATACTTACAAACATACTTTGGCTCCCCTTGTGTCGAATCAATAAATTTGGGTGAAATACTACCCTCGAAGACTATCATGATCCCCTATACTTGTGGGTTATTGGTGACCACTCAACAAGCCCCGCCCGTGCCTACCACAGGGGGCGGCATCGATGTATCCATGGCCGAGGCGGAGACCTCGGACTCCAAAGATCCACTTGGGAAGAACCCTTACTCCAAGAAAGGGGAAAAGCTGGGGCAGCCGGCAACCTTGACCCCCGTTGATCCAGAGCTGCCTTAGCAGCCGACCACGGTGGTGGTTCCTCCTTGAATGGAGAGAATCAAGGTGGCTCGTCCATCCCCACCTGCTGGAGGCCAGGTGTCCATGGGGTGGACTAAAGAGATGGAGGCATCTTTCATGGTCTCCTCCATCGTTGTTCAGCACCGCGTCTGTGACACCCTGGTTTTTGCCACTTTTCTTTCTCTGGAGTTTATTGCATATTTGATTTGAATTTGATTTTTTGAATTAACTCGTTTGGACATAGCACTTGGGCATTCTTTTGGCTTTCACCCAAGTGACTCCCATCACTCCCAAAAACATCTCTTGCCATCATATCTCCCAAAATAATGCCATGGGAATATTTCCCTCAAAGGCATAGTTTTCAGTTTCTCTTTGAAAATGAATGGTTTTCACTTCTGCTCCAAAGCAACCCCTATTTTTCTTGCTCCTGCAAATCTGAGAAAATTCTCAAATATTCTTTGAATCGTTTCTCAACTTCCTATGCAAAAATATCCTATGGTCATGTGAGGAATTTTTGCTATAGAAAAGCATTACTCTTCTAGTCAGGAAAAGCACTTTGTGAAGGAAGTGTATTTTTGCGTGATATTTTTGAGCTAGAATTTTTATAGATTAATGACCTTCCTAGCAAACTATTAACCTCCAAGTTTCAGCTCTTAAACCCTTCTAGATTTATCTCAAATGACAGGAACATTTCCTGTCCAGAAACTTGTTAGTGAGCTCAAGTCACCTCTGGTCGACCTGGCGATGAACCAACACCTCAGAGCTAACACTGAAGGACTTGGGAGTACACATGATTTTGCGGCTCTGGTGCACCGTGTTTCACCAGCGCACCTGGCATGCGTTCGGCGTGCTCTATGCGTCGGCACCGCCACTTGCTCCGCTCGTGCGTCCACCCCAAGACAACCCAGCATGTCTTTCACCCTCTGCTGCCTCGACTCATCCCTCCCGACTTCTCCCTGGCGCTCCTCAACGTCGGCGGCAGGCACTGCGGATGCGGACACGATGGAGGAGAGAGAACGGTGTATCCGCATGATCGGGTCGTCCCCCTTTCGCATCCTTTGCTTGGCGCCACTCCTCCACTGTGCGTATGTGATCACCAGTGACCTCTACCATCGCTCTGAGCTCCTATCGTCGCCTCTCGCCATCTCCAGAACCGCCCCGGCGGAGCCGAGCTCGGCCACCTCGGTCTCCTATAAATACAGCACTCCCCGAGCCTCTCCAACCATACCAAGCTCATCCACTGGCCACATATCGACTAGTTTAGCTCTGCGGCAAGGTCGGGTGGGCCTCTGGCTGTCGTTCCTCACCGCAGCTCACCACGGGTCCCCTTAGGCATTCCACTCCCTCAGGCGCCTTCGACCCCTCCCATCTGCTCAGACATGCTCGTGTGATCCCCCTGGTCAAGATGGAGTTGCTGGACCGAAGCTAGCTCACCGGGAACGCCAACTCCGGCGAGCCCCGCCGCCCGCCATCTCTGAAGAAGATCGTTGTGATCTTGTCCTTCCATCCCAGATCTCGCTTTGGGTACGTACGTTCTCCTCTACGTGAGCCGCGTCCAGCCATCCCTTCGTCGGCGGCCGTCGTGGCCTCCTCATCGGAGAACCACCGGTGATAGTGCCACCACCTTCTGTCTCCCTCTCTCTCTCTCTTCTAAATCTTACAGCGGGACCCACCCCTCAGTCTCTCTCTCTCTCCCGAAGCGGTATAAGTGGAGGCATAAACCCAAAATACGCCTTCGGTGTCATACTTTATCTAAATTCAAAAAATTCATTTTAATTCAGAAATTTAACCCAACTTTCTATAACTTTTATTCTATAAGTCCAAATCAGTTGATCCTCTTTGCATTGGTTTTGTCTTGAGCTCCTCTATCAGCATGCAAATTTTCAGATTTTTGCTTGCTATTTAGAATTTGTGGTGCACTTAAATGTGTTATGTGACATTTTCTTTATGCCATTTTGATTATTTCCAGAAGGATCTTGCTTCCTTGAGGAGGACCAGGAGGATTGTGACCCTCCTCTGAACTAAGGCAAGCTACCATAAATATTTACAAGAGTGACATTTCAATGACTATGATTTTTACTTGAATATAACCATATATAAAGCGTACAGTTATTTAGATTATTTCACTTGTAATAGTTGCATATTCATGCTATGCTTACCATGTTTAGAGTGGTATGTGAGTTATTTAGTCAAGTTTATGCAGTAGGGTTAAAATGGTCATGAGCATGTTTATGTTAATACCGGCATTATGTTGAAATGGTGCATATGCATATCATGGCATACTATGGGTCGAGTAAATTTCATTTCAAGTTAAACATGATCATAATACAACTTGAATATGTTGTTGATCGTGTCACGGTGCCACCGAATCGAGCTTCCGAGTGCAACCACATTTGCCTTTACAGGAAGGCCCTTACTCGATGTATTGTGATGCCTCTCGCCAGTGCCTCCAACTAGGGAAGCTTATGCGCTTGTGCTTCCCTGAACCGATAGGCAGGCATAGCCTTGTGTGCCCGTAGTTGTTCTGGTACCATTGTCCCCATTTGGGACCATTTTGTTTTGCCATGACGGTGGCTATTGGATGTCCGGAGTGGCATCAGGGCCACCCATGACTTTGCCCAAAGGGGAGTTGGTCGGAGTGGCCACGATAGTGTCATGCAATGGAGTGGTTCTGTCGGAATGTTGTTGGTCCACCCGTATGGGAACACGAGTCCATCGGTTCCTTGGTGTGGGTACAGTGTACTAACCTCTATAGAGTGTGTTTAATCTAACGATAGTCGCATCCTTGGTCATGGACATAGTTCATAGTAGGTCACACCATGGGTCAACATAAATAATGAACCTGCACACTAAAGTTATACTTGTGGCACTTGATATGATGGATGAGCTGTCGGAACCATCAAGATGGTTTTTCTTGTGATCCAGTGGTGATCACCATGGTAAGATGATGTTCATGGTTACGAGGTAACCAAAATGGTAAGCTGGTCCGAGGGACCCTGATTGCAAGCACTTTCACTTCATGAGTAGCTTGTCACGTTCTTGCATATAACTTGCTTAAATATCATGATGTTGTTTGTCATTGTTGCATTGTATGTTGTGAGCTTGCGAGTACATGCAAAGTACGTACTCACCTGGCATGTCATGCCAGTTTCAGGAGAATTTGTACCAGAGTTGGAGTTACATCGTGCATCGCAGTCTAGGCCGTGTCCACATCAGTGGCCTTGTGAGATGGAGTCCTTCTATGTCGTTGTTCCACTGCCGAGTAGCTATAGCTGAGGCCCCAACATGTCTACTAAATAATGTACATATGTGCAGCAGCACCATGTGTGTCGCTTGGCCTCGTTAACTCATGTATCATCAGACCCATGTATCCGCAAGAGATTAATAAAGCGGTTATCTTTCTGTACCAAGTTGTTGTGTGTTGCGAGAAGACATGATCTCTGGGCTGGCAATGCAAGGTAAACCGGTTGCTCTGAGCTGAGGTGCCACAAAGCTTGGTATCGAAGCCGCGCTGACTATAGGATGACCTAGACAGCCAACATGCTAGTAAATGGTAGCTAGTAGTCTTAAGTGCTAGTAGTGTGTGTTTACATCTAGTTGATGCATTGCATGCATTTTGATTATTTTATTACTAACGAACTAATAGTTGTGAGTGTAGATGGCTCTAGTGTCGCACCCATACCAGTCTAAGCTAGCACCCTTCATTCTCCGCACCTTCTTCGGAACGTGTGGCGTCGACTCGATCCTGACGGTGATGACCCGGTATACCAGGTGTATCGGGAGCAACTGGCAGACTCGGTGTATGAGTACCACGCGAAGGTCACCAGGCATAATAGTTCTCTGACCGGCACCTACACTCATTCTTCTAGAAGTGGTTTCTCTTCTACCCCCAATCAGGTGGTTCAGTGTGCTGCATTCGAGGCTGTCATTGACCTACGCTACAACGAGATCCAGATGCAGACTCACCCAAGTTTCTGCTTCTACCCGTCCATGTTTGATGATGGACACATTCACTTCCCTTTCATTGATCCGGCGTGCGACCATACCTCCAGCCACCTTCTCGCTACATAACCGCTAGTTTCCTTCTGATATTTCAACTTGGCCCAGGAGCTAACTCATGCGTGTGCGGCTCTAGATGCCGCTAGATTGGCTTTCGCTCTAGCTACTATAGGCTTTACCCCACTCATTTCTTCAGCCACTATTTCTCCAGCTACTCCAGTTACCCCTCAGAGTAACTCGGACACCTCGATGATGACTCCCCACGAGTCTCCTGCCGAGTGGGCTTTTCTTCTCTCTACTCCATCCACCCCTATGTTTCAGCATCCTGGGAACGGGGTTGCCCAGACTTGCCTGCCTGCGGCCCATGGCGTGGCTCCGTCAATGGCCCGGTACGGCCCAGCTTCATCAACAATGACCCGAGACCCTCGCGAGGGGCCAAGCCTCGCGAGGCGAACGACAGCAAGACCTCCCTGAGGGGCGGCCTCACTAGGCTGGCTCCCAGGGAGCGGAGATATCAATGCAAGGTGCACCTCGCGAGGTTCACATGACGTGAGCCATGACGACCAAGGCCAGGCGGGCGCTAGTGGGCATAGTGTACCAGTTTCCCCTTTGGTGCCAAGGAGGCAAGAGTAGGTGCGGAGTCCCGAGGAATCAA
Source organism: Triticum dicoccoides (assembly GCF_002162155.2). Taxonomy (NCBI): domain Eukaryota; kingdom Viridiplantae; phylum Streptophyta; class Magnoliopsida; order Poales; family Poaceae; genus Triticum; species Triticum dicoccoides. The sequence continues at coordinate 249,509,319 of NC_041386.1, read as the reverse complement.
GCAAAGGTTTCCATATCGGTGCAACAAGACTAATACCGCTAGGACGACAGGTCGGAGGTCATCACGGAGCCCACCACAACATCACCACCAGAGCCTTTTGCGGGCGAAGACTACTTTTGATAGGATAACTTGTACTAGTTGTCTCCCTTCGAATTTGGTCGTTGTGGGATCCCTTACTGCCTACATTTGGGAAGAGGACCAAGGCCACTATAAATAGGACCTAGCCACCACCGTAGAGAGGAGGACAGACGGACGAATTCCACTTGAACCACCTCACTAGCTCACCGAGCTTAAGAACACCAATCCTCCTGAGGCTGTTCATCCACTGTACTAGTTCATCCCCAGCCCTTCGAGGAAATCCACCACAAAGCTAGAGTAGGGTATTACACCGCAAGGTGGCCCGAACCAGGATAAACTGTTGTGTCTCTTGTCGCATGGGTTCGTCGAGCTAGGCTGTGGAATCGTTGAGCCAGTAGGTTGGGAAGAAGGAGTTCTTCGCACGCACCCTAGTGTACGAACCTCTCAAGGGTTTGCGGAACCCCGAATCCGACATTTGGAGCGCCAGGTAGGGGTGCGTCGAAACTTCTCTTCTGTCGATCGACTCGTCGCTGCTCCACTATCTCCATGGCTGATGCTCATCGAGCCCGTGCTGAGCATCTAGCTGCTCTCGCCGCTCGCGTCGCCCAGACGACGCTCGTCGGTGGGCCTCCCCGTCATTCTCCATCACCCGCCGCCAACACTGCCACCGGCCCGGCGGGGAACGAGGAGCAAGCTTCATTGTTGCACCCCTCCATGCAGCGGGACGGACGCACCACCACCCTGTCGCTGACTCCGGCTGGCTCGTCGTCCCATTCTTGTCATGGCCTGGCGAACACGCAGGCTGCGTTGCTCATGGCGCGTGAGCTCCTGCGCTACCGCCTGGTCGACGACCTCTATGAAGACTGGTTAGACCGCATTGCCAAGCTTGTCAATGCGGCTGAGGGCTCCCCTGCACCGTCCCTCTCACTGCCTCGCCCACCACCTGCTGCAGGATATGTAGCCCATGGAGCGCCTCCCTCACCTCCCCGTCAGGACGTCGCCTCGGTCCAAGACACGTGGCCCCACGGCGTGAACCACCACGCAGGGCGCCCGTACGCGAATAAGAAAGCTGCCGGAGGTCCGACGGCCGCAAGAAGGTGCTCCAGCGCTCCCTCCACCACCACGTCAACACCGCGCGCTACCCGCAGTGGTGGCGCGTGAGCACCAAGATCAGGCTCCGCCTCCACGACGGGCTCTGGTGACCATAGTGGGCCACACCTTCACCCCTGAGCTATGTAGCGTCGTTTGAGCGGGCTAGTTCAAGCCCGACCTACCTCCACGCTAAGACGGCACCCCCGACCCTGCGGAGTTCTTGTAGCTCTACGAGCTGAGCATCGAGGCGGCCAGCGGTGACGAAAAGGTCATGGCGAACTGGTTCCCCATGGCCCTCAAGGATGGCGCGCTCGTGGCTCCTGAATCTACCCGCGGGATCGATCTCCTCCTGGGGCGAGATGCGTGAGCGTTTCGTCGCCAACTTCAAAGACACTCGTGACCGCCCGCCTGCCACAGGTGACTTGCGGTGCATTAAGAAGTAGCTAGGGGAGACCTTGCATAAGTACAACCAGCACTTCAATAGTGTTCACCTCAAGACCCCCAAGGTTTCGGACGAAGCCATCATCTCAGCGTTCTCCGATGGCGTCCGCGATGTCAAGATGAAGGACGATCTCGCCATCCATGACGACCTGTGCATGGCTCTGGAGATGTTCAACATGGCTACCAAGTGTGCGAGACCTGAGGAGGGGCGCCTCTCCCTCCCTGAACTCCTGGTAGCCGACCCAGAAGACAAGAAGGCCAAGGCCAAGGACGTGAAGCGCAAGGGGGCTGCCGTGCTCGCGCTTGAACCAAAAATGAAGCGTGACTGCGACCGCCCAGAATCATCCAAGGGAAGCCGTCCGTTACGTGTCTTCCACAACGTGCATAGCCACGACACCAATGACTGTCAGGAGCTGAGGGTTATCCGTGATGGGCGGCTCGGTCGACGCCCCGAGCGCAACGACCGAGGCTACGGCCGCGGAGGAGGCAGAAGTGGAGGACGATGGGACGACCGCGGTACCCGCCAGGAGTGGCGCGACCAACCTTGCGAGGATCACTGGCAAGGCTAGCCTCGCGAGGGTGCCTGGAGAAACCAGCCTCGTGAGGACCATCCTCAGGGCAATGCTGGCGTCCCTCTACTGCCACCGCCACCAAGAGGGAACGACGACCACCACCAGGACGAGGGGGTTGGGGGTTTCAAGGATCCTCGCACCATCGCCTGCATCTTGGGTGGCGCTCAGGCCCCAGCCTCCCAGTGCATCTTCAAGCAGTTCGCTCGTGAGGTGAACGCAACCCTTGCCAGGCTCGAGGACACACATCCGCTCAGATGGTCCAAGTGCACCATCAGCTTCATCTCGTTTGACCAGCTCAAGTACGCGATGACGGCTGGCGCCCTATCGATGCTTTGTTCGCCCGTTATCAGCAATGTCCTTGTCACCAAGACCCTCATCGATGGCGGTGCAAGGCTCAATGTTCTTTCCATCAAGACGTTCGACCGCCTCCAAGTGCCATACGATCGGCTGCAGCCCACCAAGCCCTTATCAGGAGTACCTGACGGCTCCACCACTCCGATAGGGCAGGTCCGCCTCCCTGTCACCTTCGGCCAACGCGACAACTACCGCACTGAGCTCATCAACTTCGACGTTGCTCACATCCGCCTTCCATACAATGCCATCCTAGGGTATCCAGCCCTGGCCAAGTTTATGGCAGTGACCCACCATGGCTACAACGTCCTCAAGATGCTAGGGAACCGCGACATCATCACTATCGCCTGCGAGGAGAAGGATGCGATGTGCTCCCTCGAGCGTGCCTACCAGGATACGGCGATCGAACACCTAGACAACGAAGGCGCCGTCTACCCCCCTGAGGCTATCCCCAAGAAGAAGAAGCAGTTGTTCCGCCAAGAGCCTCAGGAGAGCGGTGTCTCTAGCTACACCACTGTAATGCCCCGGATGTAAATTTCCATATTTGTAACTCCGACTCTTGCCATTTTTGGCTTTATGATATGATATTCCCTTCATGGTTGGGCTTTTGTCTTCCGTTTTGTATTTTGTTCATGTCATGCATTTCATATCATGCCATCATGTGCATCTCATTTGCATCCGTGTTCGTCACATGCATCCGAGCTTTTTCCCCGTTGTCCATTTCGTAATCCGACGCTCTGTCGTGCCCCGTTGCACCTCTCTAACCTCGTTTTATGAGTGGGAGAAAAATGTTCTCGGAATGGGTCGATATTTGCCAAATGGCCTTAGTACATCACCGGTAGACCGCCTGTCAAATTTCGTTCCATTTGGAGGTCGTTTGATACCCCCAACGGTTAACCGGGTAACCGTAAAAGCCTCTTTTGTGTTGCAGCCCAACACCCCTCCAAAACAGCCCAATAACCCATCTAAACCCCCTCCATGCTCTCCGTTGTTGGATCACGATCATGTGGACGAAAACCGCACCTCATTTGGACCATCCTAGCTCCCTCTACCTATATATTTGCCTCCCCCTCCTCATTTTTTTTCACGGTACAAACCCTAGCCTCGCTCCTCTCGCCCGCCGGACATGTCCGTCATTCGCCGGACAACTCTCCGCCACCGCGCCTAACCAGCCAGCGCCTGACACTTGTCCCTCGCGCCGCTCCCACCACCGCCAGCCCGCCTGGCCCGAGTGGGGCCCACGCGGCCCGCACCCCGGCGCCGCTCGCCCATGTGAGGGCCCGAGCCACCCGAATCCTCCTCCGCCCGCTCCACCGGTCTCCGCCGTGCGCCGCCCCCGCCGACGAGTTCTGCCGCCACCACCGTCTTCCCACGCCCGCGCCCTCTGCCGCCGGCGACTCCTCCAGCCAGATCCGGGCAGGAGCCGCCCGGATCCGCCGCTTCCTCGCCGACCCCGACCACCACCTCCTCACCGGAGTGCGTGTGCTGCCACCTCGGTTCGTGTGCCAACGAAGAACCCTAGATCTTGAAGGGTAATTTTTTGTCTTAGTCCTTGAAACCCTAACATTTTCATGCCTCCTTTGTCATGCCATAAATCCATGACCGTGACTCCAAATCATGCATATGATATGTCAAAATGTTCGTCCCATTAAGCTCTTCATGTTAGTGCCTTTTGCATGCATGTCACTGTCCATATTGATGCCATTATCATCGTTGCAAGAGTGTTATAAAATGTTAATCGCTGGTTCTTAACCGAACATGGTGATTTGCCATTTTCGTTGCATTTTGTGTGTGCATCCTATGTAGCATGATGTCTACATGTGTCTTGAGCTCCATCATGCCATCTTTACAGGGGTGCATGTTTTGTATTTTTGCGATCTATGTGGCGACTAGCACAAGCATCCAAAGTAGGCTTCATAATGGTGCTAATTTTAGACTTGCCAAAATATAATAGGAAAAGACTAGAAGTGATTTTGCTAAGTCTTTTCCTATTGTATTTTGAGGCCATGTAAACTTGTTGCTACCATGAGATCCATGCTTATTTTGAGATAATTCAGTAAGGATGTTTTGAAGATGTGGTTATGCTATATCCATTCATGCCTCTGATTGCAATTATGGAGTATTTAGCTTGTCATTACCATGCTCTACTTTTGCTAAATATTGTTCCTGGCAGATTGTTAACATGTTAATCAATATTGCTACGTGTTTTGCTAGTGATCCATGCATCCTATGAACTTTCTCTTGCCATATTTATCTGCATGCTCATGTCTTCTTAGTGTTGGTATGCTTGTGTTGTCATGTAATGCATTGTGGTGAGTGGCATGAGCTTGCAAAGTTGCTATCATGAATCTGTTTCTGGCATGTCCTAAAATTCCACCAAGTCTGAATCTGTTTATAAAACTTGCTATGTTTACATGGGCGCCATCATATCTTCTATGCCTTTTTGGCTCATGTTCAGTAAGGCAGTTTTGTTCTATGCATTTAGTAGAAACATTCCATGCCTTTGTTTGCCATGATATGTTCCTGTTGCATGTTGTTTACTTGCTCTAAACATTGCTTCCTGATGTTGTTTTTGACATGTTAGTATTTTCACTAAGTCTGTGAAGCTGATATCTTTTGCACGTTTGCCATGCCTGTTTGAACTTGTTCTTTTGTGATCTAGCCATACCTCAGTGTTCATGTTTTGTCAAACATCTCATGTACACCACTTACATATGCTTTGTTGCTATGTTGGAGCGCAGTAGCTTAGTTTCTTGTTGCATTTTAAGTGCTATCATGTTGTTAATCACAGATTTTGGTCATCCTTGTTTTGCTTGTTATTTGCAAACCATGCATCTGTTTCCGGTGATCCTTATATCGATTTCGACCGAAATCACCTCATCTTTCCAGCGGCATACTTGGTTTGCCAAGTTGATGCCTTGATCATTCTTTGCCTTCCGGAGCACGCATATGCATTGCATTTCATATCTTGCATATCATGCCATGTATTGCATCATGTTGCTTGTGCATTGCACTGTGATTGATTGTTGTTCCATTGCTTGTGTTCTTGCTTTGGGTAGAGCCAGGAGATGAGTACGTGAACGAGGAACCTGTTGAGTACGCTAACAAGGATCAAGCTTTCGACAACTCTGAGAACATTGCAGGCAAGATGACCATACCCTCGATATCACTTCTATCTTTGCTTGCTAGTTGTTCGCTCTATCGCTATGTCGTGCTACCTACCACTTGTTATATCATGCCTCCCATATTGCCTTGTCAAGCCTCTAACCCACCTTCCTAGCAAACTGTTGTTTGGCTATGTTACTGCTTTTGCTCAGCCCCTCTCATAGCGTTGCTAGTAGCAGGTGAAGTTAAAGTTTGTTCCATGTTGGAACATGGATATGTTGGGATATCACAATATCTCTTATTTTATTTAATGCATCTATATACTTGGTAAAGGGTGGAAGGCTCGGCCTTATGCCTGGTGTTTTGTTCCACTCTTGCCGCCCTAGTTTCCGTCACACCGGTGTTATGTTCCTTGATTTTGTGTTCCTTACGCGGTTGGGGTTATGGGACCCCCTTGACAGTTCGCTTTGAATAAAACTCCTCCAGAAAGGCCCAACCTTGGTTTTACCATTTGCCTACCTACCACCTATACCTTTCCCTTTGGTTCTGCAGACTCAAGGGTCATCTTTATTTTAACCCCCCCCCCCCCGGGCCAGT
>NC_041386.1:249444914-249502914 GCF_002162155.2 Triticum dicoccoides | reverse complement strand
GGGCAACCTGCGGGGCCACCTCGGGGAAACTTGAGGGCGGGTTTTACCCGTAGCTTGTCCCATCCGGTGTGCCCTGAGAACGAGATATGTGTGACTCCTATCGGGATTTATTGGCACATCGGGGAGCTTTGCTGGTCTTGTTTTACCATTGTCGAAATGTCTTGTAACCGGGATTCCGAGACTGATCGGGTCTTTCCAAGAGAAGGAATATCCTTCGTTGACCATGAGAGCTTCTGATGGGCTAAGTTGGGACACCCCTGGAGGGTATAAACTTTCGAGAGTCGTGCCCGCGGTTATGTGGCTGATGGGAATTTTTTAATATCCGGTTGTAGATAACTTGACACTTGACTCAATTAAAATGAATCAACCGCGTGTGTAGCCATGATGGTCTCTTTTCGGCGGAGTCCAGGAAGTGAACACGGTTTGGGTTATGTTTGAATGTATGTAGCTTCAGGATCACTTCTTGATCACTTGTAGCTTCACGACCGTTGCATAGCTTCTCATCTTACTCTTATTTGTGTATGTTAGCCACCATATTTGCTTATCGCTTGCTGCAGCTCCACCTCACTACCTTATCCTACCCATAAGCTTAAATAGTCTTGATCTCGCGGGTGTGAGATTGTTGAGTCCTCATGACTCATGGATACTTCCAAACAGTTGCAGGTGCCGATGATACCAGTGCAGGTGATGCTACCGAACTCAAGTGGGAGTTCAACGAGGACCTTGGTCGTTACTATGCTTCGTTCCCTGATGATCAGTAGTGGAGCCCAGTTGGGACGATCGGGGATCTAGCATTTGGGGTTGTCTTATTTTATTTTGGTTCCATAGTCGGACCTTGATTGTACTCTGGATGATGTATGTTTAACTTGTTATTTGTGTGAACTGGCGATTGTAAGTCAACTCTTTATCCCTTTCTTATTCAGTACATGGGATTGTGTGAAGATTACCCCTCTTGCGACAAAACCACCATGCGGTTATGCCCCTAAGTCGTGCCTCGACACGTGGGAGATATAGCCGCATCGTGGGTGTTATAACAACCTCAGGACATGCGCCCACGGATGGGGCGCCTCCCTCCCTCGCATAGGAAGGCGCGCCCAGCGCCCTCCTCAGGCTGGGCTCGGGGGCTCACTTCTAGAGGGCCTTTGACTTAGCTAACATCATGAGGGAGGCTCCCGGGCACCGCATGGAGGCGTGCTTCGTCGCACGCTTCCCCCAAGAGGGCACAAGGCACGGGGTGCCAGGTGCTCAGGAGTTCACCACCAAGGTGACCGAGGAGCTTCAGGAGGCGAGAGCCATGCGTGGCGACCGTCACCTACCACATAGTGCGGCCCCTTGTCCTGGTGAGGACAATGAGCTGCGCGTATGCGTCAACATTCCAGGGCTCAACGGAGCCGCATCCCAGGAGCGCTTCTGGCCTTCGCGCGTTGGTCGGTGTGAGGGCCCATCTCACAGCCACATTCGCATGCCTTATGGCTTGTCGAATGCGGTTGTTACCTTCCAGCGTCGCATGCGAAGCATCATGGCTGCTCAGGAGGCCAGGCACCACGCGGTCCTGGCGGAGATGGCGATGGTTCTTCACGAGCCTCCTGCGCCTCTAGAGCCTCCCAAGGTTCAGGACCAAGGCGGCTCATGAGGATCAACCTCTTCAACACACATCTTCAGATACTTCGACATCTCTTCAGCAACAGTGCCAGGTGAATTTTTCCGGTTTACTCTATTGGGGGTGCCCCTCGAGCTGCATTATCCCCAGACCGTGTGGGCCTGTCCCTGCGGCATGTATCTTTCTTGCATCTTCTAGTCGTTCTGTTGGGGGCACCCCTCAGGCTGCATCATCCCCAGGCCGCATGGGTCTGTCCCTGCGGCATGTATCGTTCTTGCATCTATCGGGACTATCTTTACCTCCTCCCATAAGCTGACTTATGATTATCACCTGCTCACCTGATTGTTTATTACCCTTCGTGGCCTCCCGCGTTGCTGACCGGCCTCCTGCTCATCCCGCAACGGGGGTTACACATGGTGGTACGGCGCTTGTGCTCGGGTCCGTCCCTGCAATGCTAGCAAATCTGAGAGATCGAGCTCTGGCTCGTGGCCCGCCCCGCGCACGTCACCTCACCAGGTTCTTAGTGCCCACATATTCTTGCGGAAGGATCATCGACAGGATAGAAAACGCGATTATGGGTTGTATTCTCCCTCCGGACTAACTCGCAGGAATCTACACAGCTTAACTATGGGTGGCCCCCGCCGGTTGTCCCATTTCCACGCGATTCGCTTGTGCGTTAAAGGGGGGATCCCGAGCATCACGCCTTAGGAGCTCCTACTGACTCTCCAGCCCTCACCCACTGGCCTTGACCACGGCATTGCGACCTGACATACCAGCGGCGGCTGAGCTCGCTCGAGGGTCGGGACCCAAGGACGCAGAGCATTCAGATGAGCGAGGAAAGGGGAGACCGGTGTGAGCCCTACCTACTAGCATCGCTGCTGAAGCGTGAATCGGGCACTGCGCAAGGAATCACCTTGGGCTCGCTAAGATAAGTCACCTATTCGTGTTAGCACAGTGCCACCGTCTGGAATTTTCGACTCTCGCAGCCTTGCTCCAGCAATGCCGCTTTCCTTTTCGGCCTTCAGGAATTTGCTTACACGCCTAAGGGGGCCTCTTGAGCATCGCGCCTGAAGAGCTCTTACCGGACCTTGGGCCGCTCACCTCCTGGCCTTGACCATGGCATCACGACCTGGCATACTGATACATCCATTTTGTATCATGCTTTTATATCGATATTAATTGCATTATGGGCTGTTATTACACATTATGTCACAATACTTATTCCCTTTCTCTCTTATTTTACAAGGTTTACATGAAGAGGGAGAATGCCGGTAGCTGGAATCCTGGGCTGGAAAGGAGCAAATATTAGAGACCTATTCTGCACAACTCCAAAAGTCCTGAAACTCCATGAAAGTCAGTTTTGGAATATATTAAAAATATTGGGCGAAGAAAGCACCAGAGGGGTGCCACCCACTGTCCGAGGGTGGAGGGCGAGCCCTACCCCCTGCCTTGTGGGCCACCTAGAATCCCCCCGATGCCCATCTTCTGGTATAAGGTGTCTTTTTCCCTGGAAAAAAATCAGAGGGAAGCTTCCGGGACGAAGTGTCACCGTCTCGAGGCGGAACCAATCTAGAGCTCCGGCGGAGCTGTTCTGCCGGGGAAACATCCCTCCGGGAGGGGGAAATCGTCACCATCATCATCATCATCATCGATCCTCTCATTGGGACGGGGTCAATCTCCATCAACATCTTCACCAACACCATCTCCTCTCAAACCCTAGTTCATCTCTTGTATCCGATCTTTGTCTCAAAACCTCAGAATGGTACATGTGAGTTGCTAGTAGTGTTGATTTCTCCTGGTAGTTGATGCTAGTTGGTTTATTCAGTGGAAGATTATATGTTCAGATCCTTTATGCAAATTAATACCCCTCTGATTATGAACATGAATATGATTTGTGAGTAGGTACGTTTGTTCCCGAGGACATGGGAGAAGTCTTGTTATAAGTAGTCATGTGAATTTGGTATTCGTTCGATATTTTGATGAGATGTCTGTTGTCTTTCCTCTAGTGGTGTTATGTGAACGTCGACTACATGACACTTCACCATTGTTTGGGCCTAAGGGAAGGCATTGGGAAGTAATAAGTAGATGATGGGTTGCTAGAGTGACAGAAGCTTAAACCCTAGTTTATGCATTGCTTCGTAAGGGGCTGATTTGGATCCATATGTTACATGCTATGGTTAGGTTTACCTTAATTCTTCTTTAATAGTTGGGGATGCTTGCAATGGGGGTTAATCATAAGTGGGATGCTTGTCCAAGGAAGGGCAATACCCAAGCACCGGTCCACCCACATATCAAATTATCAAAGTAACGAACGTGAATCGTATGAGCATGATGAAAACTAGCTTGACGATAATTCCCATGTGTCCTAGGGAGCGCTTTCCTTTATATATGAGTTTGTCCAGGCTTGTCCTTTGCTACAAAAAGGATTGGTCCACCTTGCTGCACCTTGTTTACTTTTGTTACTTGTTACCCATTACGAATTACCTTATCACAAAACTATATGTTACCGATAATTTCAGTGCTTGTAGAGAATACCTTACTGAAAACTGCTTGTCATTTCCTTTTGCTCCTCGTTGGGTTCGACACTCTTACTTATTGAAAGGACTGCGATAGATCCCCTATACTTGTGGGTCATCAAGACTCTTTTTTGGCGCCGTTGCCAGGGAGTGAAGCGCCTTTCGTAGGTTGAATTTGGTAAGGAAAATTTTATATAGTGTGCTGAAATTTACTGTCACTTGTTACTATGGAAAACAATCCTTTGAGGGGCTTGTTCGGGGTATCTTCAGCCTGACCAGTAGAGCAAAGAGTTCCTCCTCAACCTACTGAACCTACTGAAAATGTTTACTTTGAAATTCCTTCGGCTATGATAGAGAAACTGCTAGGTTATCCTTTTATAAGAGATGGAACATTACATCCCGATATGCACCTAATCTATGTGGATGAAGTTTGTGGATTATTTAAGCTTGCAGGTATGCCCGAGGATGTTATCAAGAAGAAGGTCTTCCCTTTATCTTTGAAGGTAAAGGCATTGACATGGTTTAGGCTATGTGATGATATTGGATCATGGAACTACAACCGATTGAAATTGGAATTTCATCAGAAGTTTTATCCTATGCATCTGGTTCATCGTGATCGTAATTATATATATATATATATATATATAATTTTTGTCCTCGTGAAGGAGAAAATATTGATCAAGCTTGGGGGAGGCTTAATTCAGTGTTATATTCATGCCCCAATCATGAGCTCTCAAGAGAAATTATTATTCAAAAAATTTATGCTCGGCTTTCTCTCAATAATCGCTCCTTGCTCGATACTTCTTGTACTGGTTCTTTTATGATGAAGACTATTGAATTCAGATGGGATTTATTGGAAAGTATTAAACGCAACTCTGAAGATTGGGAACTCGCCGAAGGTAAGGAGTCAGGTATAACACCTAAGTTTGATTGTGTTAAATCTTTTATGGATACCGATGCTTTTCGTGAATTTAGCACTAAATATGCACTTGACTCTGAGATAGTAGCTTCTTTCTATGAATCATTTGCTACTCATGTTGATCTCCCTAAGGAGAAGTGGTTTAAGTATCATCCTCCCATTGAAGTAAAAGTAGTTGATCCTATTAAAGTTGAAGAAAAGACTATCATTTATAATGTTGATCCTATTGTTCCTGCTACTTATATTGAGAAACCACCTTTCCCTGTTAGAATAAAGGATCATGCTACAGCTTCAACTGTGGTTCGTAAGAGTAATGCTATAAAAGCTACACCCTCTGAGAAAATTAAAGTTGTACCTAGTATTGCTATGGTTAAGGATCTCTTGGTCGATAATATTGATGGGCACGTTATTTACTTCTGTGATGAAGCTGCTAGAATCGCTAGACCCGATACTAGAAATAAACATAGACCTGTTGTTAGCATGCCTGTTGTTTCTGTTAAAATAGGAGATCACTGTTATCATGGCTTATGTGATATGGATGCTAGTGTCAGTGCAATACCTTATACTTTATATAAAGAAATTATGCAAGATATTGCACCTGCTGAGATAGAAGATATTGATGTTACTATTAAGCTTGCCAATAGAGATACTATTTCACCAGTTGGGATTGTTAGAGATATTGAAGTCTTGTGTGGGAAAATTAAATATCCTACTAATTTTATTGTTCTTGCTTCTCCACAAGATAACTTTTGTCCCATTATATTTGGTAGACCCTTCTTGAATACTGTTAATGCTAAGATAGACCGCGAAAAGGAGAAGAAGAAGAAGAAGAAGAAGAAGAAGAAGAAGAAGAAGAAGAAAGAGGAGAGGAGGAGGAGGAGTCATGTACATTGTGTCCCTAAGAAGGGAGGTATTACTGTTGTTCCTAATGGTAAAGATGAATTGATCCCACAAAGAATTGTTAATTGATATCCGCAAATTAAATAACGCTACTAGAAAGGATCATTACCCTTTATCTTTGATTGATCAAATGCTAGAAATATTATCCAAACATACACATTTTTTGCTTTCTAGATGGTTATTCTAGTTTCTCTCAAATACCTGTGTCAAAAGAGGATCAGGAAAATACCACTTTTACTTGCCCTTTCGGTACCTTTGCTTATAGACGTATGCCTTTTGGTTTATGTAATGCACCTGCTACCTTTCAAAGATGTATAACTGCTATATTCTCTGACTTTTGTGAAAAGATTATTGGGGTTTTTCATGGATAATTTATCCGTGTATGGAACTTCTTTTGATGATTTCTTAAGCAACCTTGATCGAGTTTTGCAGAGATGTGAAGAAACTAATCTTGTCTTGAATTGGGAGAAGTGCCACTTTATGGTTAATGAAGGTATTGTCTTGGGGCATAAAATTTCTGAAAGAGGTATTGAAGTTGATAAAGCTAACGTTGATGCTATTGAAAAGATGTCGTGTCCTAAGGACATTAAAGGTATAAGAAGTTTCCCCGATCATGCCAGTTTTGATAGGAGGTTCATTAAAGACTTCTCAAAAATTTCTAGGCCTCTGACTAATCTCTTAAAAAAAGATGTTCATTTTGTATTTTATGATGATTGTGTAGAAGCATTTGAAATACTTAAGAAAGCCTTGATTTCTGCACCTATTGTTCAGCCACCTGATTGGAATTTACCCTTTGAAATTATGTGTGATGCTAGTCATTATGCTGTAGGTGTTGTTCTAGGACAAAGAGTTGATGAGAAATTAAATGTTATCCAATATGCTAGTAAAACTCTAGACAATGCCCAGAGAAATTATGCTACTACTGAAAAAGAATTTTTAGCAGTTGTATTTGCTTGTGATAAGTTCAGACCTTATATTGTTGATTCTAAAGTAATTGTTCACACTGATCATGCTGCTATTAAATACCTTATGGAAAAGAAAGATGCTAGACCTAGACTTATTAGATGGGTTCACTTGCTACAAGAATTTGATTTGCATATTATTGATAAGAAGGGAGCTGAGAACCCCGTTGCAGACAACTTTTCTAGGTTAGAAAATGTTCTTGATGACCCACTCCCTATTGATGATAGTTTTCCTGATGAACAATTAGCTATCATAAATGCTTCTCGTACTGCTCCATGGTATGTTGATTATGCTAATTACATTGTTGCTAAATTTATACCACCTAGTTTCACATACCAGCAAAAGAAAAAGTTTTTCTATGATTTGAGACATTACTTCTGGGATGACCCACACCTTTACAAAGAAGGAGTAGATGGTGTTATTAGACATTGTGTACCTGAGCATGAACAGGAATAGATCCTACACAAGTGTCACTCCAAGGCTTATGGAGGACACCACACTGGAGATAGAACTGCACATAAGGTATTACAATCCGGTTTTTATTGGCCTACTCTTTTCAAAGATGCCTGTAAGTTTGTCTTGTCTTGTGATGAATGTCAAAGAATTGGTAATATTAGTAGACGTCAAGAAATGCCTATGAACTATTCACTTGTTATTGAACCATTTGATGTTTGGGGCTTTGATTATATGGGACCATTTCCTTCCTCTAATGGGTATACACATATTTTAGTTGTTGTTGATTACATTACTAAGTGGGTAGAAGCTATTCCAACTAGTAGTGTTGATCATAACACCTCTATTAAGATGCTTAAAGAAGTTATTTTCCGAGGTTTGGAGTCCCTAGATACTTAATGACCGATGGTGGTTCACATTTTATTCATGGTGCTTTTCGTAAAATGCTTGCTAAGTATGATGTTAATCATAGAATTGCATCTCCATACCACCCATGTCTAGTGGTCAAGTAGAACTGAGTAATAGAGAGATTAAATTAATTTTGCAAAAGACTGTTAATAGATCTAGAAAGAATTGGTCCAAGAAACTTGATGATGCATTATAGGCCTATAGAACTGCATATAAAAATCCTATGGGTATGTCTCCGTATAAAATGGTTTATGGAAAAGCATGTCACTTACCTCTCGAACTAGAACATAAGGCATATTGGGCCATTAAAGAGCTCAATTATGATTTCAAACTTGCGAGTGAGAAGAGACTATTTGACATTAGCTCACTTGATGAGTGGAGAAACCAGGCCTATGAGAATGCCAAATTGTTTAAAGAAAACGTTAAAAGATGGCATGGCAAAAGGATACAAAAGCGTGAGTTTAATGTAGATGATTATGTTTTGTTATACAACTCTCGTTTAAGATTTTTTTGCAGGAAAATTCCTCTCTAAATGGGAAGGTCCTTATGTTATCAAGGAGGGCTATCTCTACGGTGCCATAAAAAACAAGAAATTCAAAGGCACAAATCTGAAGGTGGTGAACGGTCAAAGAATCAAACATTATATCTCAGGTAATCCCATAAATGTTGAAACCAATGTTATTGACACCGTAACCCCAGAGGAGTACATAAGGGACACTTTCTAGAACGTTCTAGACTCCAAAAAAGAATAGGTATGTGGTACAGTAAGTAAATAGACTCCAAAACAGTTCTAACAGCAATTTTTCTCTGTTTTGGAATACTTAAGAAAATAGGAAAATAAGAAGTAGTCCGGAAAGGACACGAGGCATCCACGAGGGTGGAGGACACGCTCCCTGCCTCGTGGGCACCTCGTGTGCTCTCCGGACTCTGTTTTCTTGCACGATATTTATTTTGGTCGGCAAAAATTCATTATATAATCTCCCAAAGGTTTTGACCACCGTACCACAACACAATCCTCTATTTTAGTTTCGAGTTGTTTCTGGCGCAGATTTAGAGCAAGATGTCTTCTCAAGAGTCAGTCGGGGAGAGTCAGGTGTCTCATCCGACACTGGGGCCAGGAGCAAACAGTGATGCTGGCCACTTTGGGCCATCAATGGAGGAAGAGATGGAGGCCGACTTGAAAAGGATAGATGCCATGGAGGAGGATCAAGATGTTACCTCTTGTCTCCAAGCCAAATTCACGATGGAGGAACTTCAGAGCTCGACAATTCCAAACTCAGTCATCCCTCCCAATGCTAGATTTCTTTCTTATGAAAATATGAAAAAGAGTGTTACTTGTTCTCCCGCGGCTATGCAACATCCATGGGTGAAAGGAGCTTTAGCCGTCACGGGTAAGCTCCATAGGAAAATAATGGATCTCAAGCAGCAAGTCAATAAGCTCGAGGAAGGGAGTCATATCCTAAGGGGCATCATCGCCAAGAATATCGAATCACCACCTCCGAAGAAAGATACATAAATACATGGGTATGGGCACTCCCCTTGGCAACTCCCAAGCTTGGGGGAGGTGCCCCCGTATCGTATCACCATCACACTACTATCTTTACCATTTTTCTTAGTCCAATCCTTTTGGTTATATCTTGATCTAGTAGAATAAAGTTTAGTATGATCTAGCTTTGAGTTTTTGTGTTGATCCTTATCTATGTAATCGAGTCCGTGAGCTATATATAATAAAGATTAGTCTTGAGTCGAGGGCTTGGTTATCTTGCTATGATCTTGAGGGAATAAAAGAAAAAAGAAAGTATAAAAATAAATAAAGAGATCATATTGATCTTATGGAGAGTAATGACTTCACATATAAAGAGTATGATGAATAAAAGTTGTTGAGAGTTGGAAAACATAGTTTTGGTCATCGTTGCAATTAATAGGAAGTAATAAAGAAAGAGAGGTTTTCACATATAAATATACTACCTTGGACATCTTTTATGATTGTGAGCACTCATTAAAATATGACATGCTAAAAAGTTGATGTTGGACAAGGAAGACAATGTAATGGGTTATGTTTCCTTATATCCGAAATAAATTATATTATCATGGATCATCCAACATGTTGAGCTTGCCTTTCCCCCTCATGCTAGAAAAATTCTTTGCACCAAGTAGAGATACTAATTGTGCTTCCAAATATCCTTAAACCCAGGTTTGCCATGAGAGTCCACCATATCTACCTATGGATTGAATAAGATCCTTCAAGTAAGTTGTCATTGCTGCAAGCAATAAAAATTGCTCTCTAAATATGTATGATCTATTAGTGTGGAGAAAATAAGCTTTATATGAGCTTGTGATATGGAAGAAATAAAAGCGACGGACTGCATAATAAAGGTCCCTATCATAAGTGGCAATATAAAGTGACGTTCTTTTGCATTAAGATTTTGTGCATCCAACCATAAAAGCACATGGCAACCTTTTCTTCCCTCTGTGAAGGGCCTATCTTTTATTTTTGTCTTATACCTTATACAAAAGTCATGGTGATCACCTTTCCTTTTTACACTTTATCCTGTTGCAACCACTATGTGTTGGAAAGATCCTGATATATATATATCCAATTGGATGTGGGTTTTCAAAAAGCATTATTGTTGACGTTACCCTTGAGGTAAAAGGTTGGGAGGCAAAACTATAAGCCCCTATATTTCTCTGTGTCTGATTAAAACTTCATACCCATAACTATTGCATGAGTGTTAGCAATTGTGAAAGACTAAATGATAGTTGAGTATGTGGACTTGCCAAAAAGCTCTTATATTGACTCTTTCCGATGTTATGATAAATTGCAATTGCTTCAATGACTGAGATTATAGTTTGCTATTTTTTCAATGAACTTTCTGATTCATACTTGACATTGTGAATAGATTGTTACTTTAGCATAAGAAATCATATGACTATATATATATATATATATATATATATATATATATATATATATATATATTGCAATTCTAAGAATGATCATGATGCCCTCATGTCCGTATTTTATTTTATCGACACCTCTATCTCTAAACATGTGGACATATTTTTCGATATCGGCTTCCGCTTGAGGACAAGCGAGGTCTAAGCTTGGGGGAGTTGATACGTCCATTTTGCATCATGCTTTTATATCGATATTTATTGCATTATGGGTTGTTATTACACATTATGTCACAATACTTATGCTTTTCTCTCTTATTTTACAAGGTTTACAAGAAGAGGGAGAATGTCGGTAGCTGGAATCCTGGGCTGGAAAAGGAGCAAATATTAGAGACCTATTCTGCACAATTCCAATAGTCCTGAAACTCCACGAAAGTCAGTTTTGGAATATATTCAAAATATTGGGCCAAGAAAGCACCAGAGGGGGCCACCCACTGTCCACGAGGGTGGAGGGTGCGCCCCCTGCCTCGTGGGCCACCTGGAAACCCCACGATGCCCATATTCTGGCATAAGGTGTCTTTTGCCCTGGAAAAAAATCAGAAGGAAGCTTTCGGGACGAAGTGCCGCCGTCTCGAGGAGGAACCTTGGTGGAACCAATCTAGGGCTCCGGCAGAGTTGTTATACCGGGGAAACTTCCCTCCGGGAGGGGCAAATCTTCACCATCGTCATCACCATCGATCCTCTCATCGGGAGGGGGTGAATCTCCATCAACATCTTCACCAGTGATAACCCACAATATAGGGGATCGCAACAGTTTTTGAGGGTGGAGTATTCAACCCAAATTTATTGATTCGACACAAGGGGAGCCAAAGAATATTCTCAAGTATTAACAGTTGAGTTTTCAATTCAACCTCGCCTGAAAGACTTAATATCTACAGCAAATTATTTAGTAGCAAAGTAATATGGAAGTAACGGTAACGGTGGCAAAAGTAATAGTATTGGTTTTGTAGTGATTGTAACAGTGGCAACGGAAAAGTAACTAAGCAAAGATCAATATGTGAAAAGCTCGTAGGCAATGGATCAGTGATGGATAATTATGTCAGATGTGATTCCTCATGCAACAGTTATAACATAGGGTCACATAGAACTAGCTCCAGTTCATCGATGTAATGTAAGCATGTATTCTGAATATAGTCATACGTGCTTATGGAAAAGAACTTGCATGACATCTTTTGTCCTACCCTCCCGTGGCAGCGGGGTCCTATCGGAAACTAAGGGATATTAAGGCCTTATTTTAATACATTACCGGAACAAAGCATTAACACTTAGTGAATACATGAACTCCTCAAACTATAGTCATCACTGGGAGTGGTCCCGATTATTGTCACTTCAGGGTTACCGGACCATAACACATAGTAGGTGGCTATTAACTTGCAAAATAGGATCAAGAACTCACATATATTCATGAAAACATAGTAGGTTCAGATCTGAAATCATGGCACTCGGGCCCTAGTGACAAGCATTAAGCATAGCAAAGTCATAGCAACATCAATCTTAGAACATAATGGATACTAGGGATCAAATCCTAAGAAAAATAACTTGATTACATGATAAATCTCATCCAACCAATCACCGTCCAGCAAGCCTACGATGGAATTACTCACGCATGATGGTGAGCATCATGAAATTGGTGATGGAGGAAGGTTGATGATGACGATGGCGACGGATTCCCCTCTTCGAAGCCCCGAACAGACTCGAGATCAGCCCTCCCGAGAGAGATTAGGCCTTGGAGGCGGCTCCGTATCGTAAAACGTGATGAATCCTTCTCTCTGAGTTTTTTCTCCTCGAACGTGGATATATAGAGTTGGAGTTGAGGTCGGTGGAGTCTCAAGGGGCCCACGAGACAGGGGGCGCCCCCCACCCTTGTGGACAGGGTGTGGGGCCCCTGGTATTGATTCTTTCGCCAGTATTTTTTATAAATTCCAAAAATATTCTCCATGAAGTTTTAGGTCATTCCAAGAACTTTTATTTCTGCACAAAAATAACACCATGGCAATTCTGCTGAAAACTGCGTCAGTCCGGGTTAGTTCCATTCAAATCATGCAAGTTAGAGTCCAAAACAAGGTCAAAAGTGTTTGGAAAAGTAGATATGATGGAGACGTATCAACTCCCCCAAGCTTAAACCTTTGCTTGTCCTCAAGCAATTCAGTTGACAAACTGAAAGTGATAAAGAAAAACTTTTACAAACTCAGTTTGATCTTGTTGTTGTAAATATGTAAAGCCAGCATTCAAGTTTTCAGCAAAGATTATGAACTAACCATATTCACAATAACATTTAGGTCTCATGTTTACTCATATCAATGGCATAATCAACTAGCGAGCAATAATAGTAAATCTCAGATGACAACACTTTCTCAAAACAATCATAATATAATATAACAAGATGGTATCTCGCTAGCCCTTTCTAAGACCGCAAAACATAAATGCAGAGCACCTCTGAAGTTCAAGTATTGGCTAAACATTGTAATTCATGGTAAAAGAGATCCAGTCACAGTCATACTCAATGTAAACTAATAGTAATGCATGCAAATGACAACAGTGCTCTCCAACTGGTGCTTTTTAATAAGAGGATGATGACTCAACATAAAAGTAAATAGATAGGCCCTTCGCAGAGGGAAGCAGGGATTTGTAGAGATGCCAGAGCTTGACTTTTGAAATAGAGATAAATAATATTTTGAGTGGCATACTTTCATCGTCAACATGACAACCGAGAGATCTCGATATCTTCCATGCTACACACATTATAGGCGGTTCCCAAACATAATGGTAAAGTTTATACTCCCCCACCACCAACAAACATAAACCATGGGGGAGTTTTGTTTGCAATTATTTTAATTTAAGCATGGGAGTGGGCATCCCGGTTACCAGCCATTTTCTCGTGAATGAGGAGTGGAGTCCACTCTTTGTGAGAATAACCCACCTAGCATGGAAGATATAGACAGCCCTAGTTGATACATGAGCTATTCGAGCATACAAAACATAATTTCATTTGAAGGTTTAGAGTTTGGCACATACAAATTTACTTGGAACGGCAGGTAGATACCGCATATAGGAAGGTTTGTTGGACTCATATGGAATAACTTTTGGGGTTTATGGAAGTGGATGCACAAGAAGTATTCCCGCTTAGTACAAGTGAAGGCTAGAAAGAGACTGGGAAGCGACCAGCTAGAGAGCGACAACAGTCATGAACATGGATTAAAATTAACCAACACTGAGTGCAAGCATGAGTAGGATATAATTCACCATGAACATAAGTATCATGGAGGCTATGTTGATTTTGTTTCAACTACATGCGTGAACATGTGCCAAGTCAAGCCACTCGAATCGTTCAAAGGAGGATACCACCCTATCATACCACATCACAACCATTTTAATAGCATGTTGGCACGCAAGGTAAACCATTATAAACTCCTAGCTAATTAAGCACGGCATGAGAAACTATAATCTCTAATTGTCATTGCAAACATGTTTCATTCATAATAGGCTAAATCAGGAACGATGAACTAATCATATTTACAAAAACAAGATAGGTCGAGTTCATACCAGCTTCTCTCATCTCAATTAGTCCATCATATATCTTCATTATTGCCTTTCACTTGCACAACCGAACGGTGTGGATAATAATAATAGTGCACATGCATTGGACTAAGCTGGAATCTACAAGAATTCAAGGGAGAAGACAAGGTAATGTGGGCTCTTGTTAAATCAAGAATAATGCATATGAGAGCCACTCAACATTTTCATCATGGTGTTCTCCTCTCGACCCCCAAAGAAAAGAAAAGAAACAAAACTATTTACACGGGAAAGCTCCCAACAGGCAAAAGAAGAACGAGAAATCTTTTTGGGTTTTCTTTTAATTATTACTACTACAGGCATGGAAAGTAAACTAGCTAAAAGCTACAACTAATTTTTTTGTTTTTTCTAAAAAAATCAAAGGAGAAGGCTTAAGAAGAAATTAAACTAGCATGGATAGTACAATGAAAAAGTATGAGCACCGACAACTGGCATGCGTGTGTGAACATGAATGTAATGTCGGTGAGAAATACATACTCCCCCAAGCTTAGGCTTTTGGTCTAAGTTGCTCTATGGCCACTGATGGCCTGGTGGATATCCAAAGTTGTAGCTGGGGTCGTACTGAGATGCAGCAGCTACTGCCCGACGAGCTGCATCTTGGAGGCGAGCTTCCTCCGTCCTCCTCTCGTACTCGTTCGCCTCCTCCCTAGTTATAACATATCTCCTTTTTGCCTGAAAGTCAAAGAAAGTAGGAGCAGGGAGAGCAACATGGACGGTGCGCCATCTATCAAAGATTAGTCGGTACTGGAGGAATTGTTCATTCCTCTCAACAAACTGATGGTGAACCATGGCATTATAATCTAGGTAAGCAGGAGGTAATTCTATATCAATTCCATGTATGGGTATATCAAGATAGTTAGCTACACGAGTTGCATAAATTCCACCAAACAAATCTCCACTTATACTGTTGTGACGCAACCTATGTGCAACAATAGCCTCCAAGTTATATTGTTTATCACCTAATACCGCAATCTTGAGGACGCTAAGATCTGGAACGCACATGTGACAAGCCTCATCTTTCTCGTTAATGCATCTACCAATGAAGAGAGCAAAATAATGTATGGAAGGGAAATGAATGCTCCCTATGGTAGCTTGTGTGATTTCTCTAGATTCCCCCACAGTAATATAGCAAGAAAGTCTTTATATTCAGATTGGTGAGGTTCACTAACATTGCCCCCCTGCGGGAGTTTACAAGCAATATTAAAATATTCTAGGTCCATGATGTATGATTTATCATAAAGACCAAATAAAATAGTGTGACAATTGCGCGAGGATATAAATTTAAACCTTCTCACAAAGGAATCAGTTAGATAGTGGTATTGTCGACACTTATATGACACGAAGTCCTCAAGATCAGCATTACGCATATACGCGTCAAATTCATCCTTAATGCCTGCCTGAACCATGAACTCCTCTGACGGCCATTCACAAGGGCGCACTTGAGATTCCCTCGGTGGTTCATCGTCCAGCTCACGTATCGCGAGCCTAGGTCCTTGCTTCCTTGAGGAACCACCTTGGTACATTTTCCTAAACATTTTTCTTCCTATGAAAAATTTCTGAAATTTTCAGTAACTCAAAATAAAAATGAACCAAACTCAACAAGATTGATAGCAACTACTCCTACAAGTGCCTAGAGGCCATACCATGCACTAAAACTACTTTTGACCACATAAATTTGACATGCAAGCTCAAGAACAGGGTCACCTAAGCAGCAAAAATTTGCAATAAATAAAGCACTAGAACAAAAACTAATTGGACCATTGGAGGAGTCACATACCGAAGAACAATCCCCCAAAGCACTTTTGTGAATGGAGCTTTGAGCAAGGAGATCGAAAATGTTAGCAAGATGAGCTAGAACTCAGGTTTGAGCTGTGGGATGATTTTTCTGGAGGAAAATGAAGTGTGTGGGTGCTGGAATAAGTGGACGGCGCCCACATGGGGTCCACGAGGCAGGGGGCGCGCCCTAGACCCTCGTGGCCAGGTGGTGTGGCCCCTGGTGTGTTCTTGGTGCCAAATATTCTTAAATATTCTACAAAAAATCATCTAAAATTTTCAGGGCATTTGGAGAACTTCTATTTTTGGGGTATTTTTTATTGCAAGGATAATTCAGAAAACAGACAGAAAATATTATTTTTGCTTTATTTAATCTAAATAATAGAAAGTAAAAACAGGGTACAAAGAGTTGAGCTTTCTAACTTCATCCATCTCATGCTCATCAAAAGGAATCCACTAAGAAGGTTGATCAAGTCTTGTTAACAAACTCTTTCGGAATCGCATGAAACCGGAGAATTTTCGAATAACACTAAGTTACCTCAACGGGGATATGCACATCCCCAACAATAAGAATATCATATTTCTTCTTGACAGTAGGAAGAGGGAATTCAAAACATCCAATAGTAATCGTTGAAGCTTTTCCAATAGAATTAATACTGTGGACTTGAGGTTGTTTCCTCGGAAAGTGTACCATATGCTCATTACCATTAACAGGAAAAGTGACATTGCCTTTGTTGCAATCAATAACAGCCCCTACGGTATTCAAAAAAGGTCTACCAATAATAATAGACATACTATCGTCCTCGGGAATATCAAGAATAACAAAGTCCGTTAAAATAGTAACGTTTGCAACCACAACAGGCACATCCTCACAAATACCGACAGGTATAGCAGTTGATTTATCAGCCATTTGCAAAAATATTTCAGTAGGTGTCAACTTATTCAAATCAAGTCTACGATATAAAGAGAGAGGCAGAACACTAACACCGGCTCCGAGATCACATAAAGCGGTTTTAACATAGTTTCTTTTAATGGAGCATGGTATAGTTGGTACTCCTGGATCTCCAAGTTTCTTTGGTATTCCACCTTTAAAAGTATAATTAGCAAGAATGGTGGAAATTTTAGATTTCGGTATCTTTCTTTTATTTGTGACAATATCTTTCATATACTTAGCATAAGGATTCATAAGCATATCAGTCAAACGCATATGCAGAAAGATAGGTCTAATCATTTCAGCAAAGCGCTCAAAATCCTCATCATCCTTTTTCTTGGATGGTTTAGGAGGAAAAGGCATGGGTTTCTGAACCCATGGTTCTCTTTCTTTACTGTGCTTCCTAGCAACGAAGTCTCTCTTATCATAACGTTGATTCTTTGATTGTGGGTTATCACGACCAACAGCAGGTTCAATCTCTACATCATTGTTATTGCTAGGTTGAGCATCATCATTAATATTATCACTAGGTTCATGTTCATTACCAGATTGTGTTTTAGCATCAGAAATAGAAATATCATTGGGATTCTTAGGTGTTTCAACAATAGGTTCACTAGAAGCATGCAAAGTCCTACCATTTTTCTTTTTCTTCTTCTTAGAAGAACTAGGTGCATCAACATTAGTTCTCTGAGAATCTTGCTCAACTCTCTTAGGGTGGCCCTCAGGATACAAAGGTTCCTGAGTCATTTTACCCCCTTTAGTCACAACTCTAACAGTAGTATCATTTTTCTTATTATTTAATTCATTGAGCAAATCATTCTGAGCTTTAAGCACATGTTCTACTTGAGTGGTAACCATAGAAGCATGTTTACTAATAAGTTTAAGTTCACCTTTAACTCTAGACATATAATCACTCAAGTGTTCAAGCATATCAAAATTACGTTTCAATTGTCGACCAACATAAGCATTGAAGTTTTCTTGCTTAACAGTAAAATTATCAAACTCATCCAAGCATTGACTAGCAGACTTGTTACGAGGAATATCACCTTCATCAAATCTATAGAGAGAATTTACCTTTACTACCTTTGTCAGGTTATCAAGACCATGTATTTCTTCAATAGGTGGTAAATTCTTAACGTCTTCAGCTTCAATACCCTTTTCTTTCATAGATTTCTTTGCCTCTTGCATATCTTCAGGACTGAGAAATAGAATACCCCTTTTCTTCGGAGTTGGCTTAGGAGGTGGTTCAGGAAGTGTCCAATCATTTTCATTACTCAACATATTATTCAGTAGCAACTCAGCTTGATCAACAGTTCTTTGCCTGAAAACACAACCATCACAACTATCCAGGTGGTCTCTAGAAGTATCGGTTAGTCCAATATAAAAGATATCAAGTATTTCGTTTTTCTGGAGAGGATGATCAGGAAAAGCATTAAGTAATTGGAGAAGCATCCCCCAAGTTTGTGGGAGACTCTCCTTTTCAATTTGCACAAAATTATATATTTCCCTTAAGGCAGCTTGTTTCCTATGAGCGGGGAAATATTTAGCAGAGAAGTAATAAATCATATCCTAGGGACTACGCACACAACCAAGATCAAGAGAATTAAACCATGTTTTAGCATCACCCTTTAATGAGAACGGAAATAACTTAAGGATATAGTAGTAACGAATTTTCTCCTCATTAGTGAACAGGGTGGCTATATCATTCAATTTAGTAAGATGTGCCACAACAATTTCAAATTCAACCAAAGTAGTTAACTCAGGGTCGACAGAGAAATCATAATCCTTATCGGAAATACATATAGGTGAAGTAGCAAAAGCAGGGTCATATTTCATTCTAGCATTCAAAGATTTTTCTTTCAGCTTAGCTAACAGTTTCTTAAGATCATATCTATCATTGCAAGCTAAAATATCTCTAGTAGTTTATTCTTCCATAACATAACCCTCAGGCACAACAGGCAATTCATATCTAGGGGGAGAATCTTCATCATCACTTGCATCAATATTATGAGTTTCAATAATTTCATTCTCTCTAACCCTAGCAAGTTGTTCATCAAGAAATTCACCTAATGGCACAATATTATCAAGCATAGAAGTAGTTTCATCATAAGCATGATGCATAGCAGAAGCGGCATCATCAATAACACGCGACATATCAGAATGAATAGCAGGTGTAGGTGTCGCAAGTTTACTCATAACAAAAGGTGAATCAAGTGCAGAGCTAGAGGGCAGTTCCTTACCTCCCCTCGTAGTTGAGGGAAAAATCTTGGTTCTTTCATCTTTCAAGTTCTTCATAGTGATCAACAAATATAAATCCCAAGTGACTCAAAGAATAGAGCTATGATCCCAGGCAATAGCGTCAGAAAATAGTCTTGATAACCCACAAGTATAGGGGATCGCAACAGTTTTCGAGGGTCGAGTATTCAACCCAAATTTATTGATTCGACACAAGGGGAGCCAAAGAATATTCTCAAGTATTCACAGTTGAGTTGTCAATTCAACCGCACCTGAAAGCCTTAATATCTATAGCAAAGTATTTAGTAGCAAAGTAATATCTAAGTAAGGGTAATGGTGGCAAAAGTAATAGTATTGGTTTTGTAGTGATTGTAATAGTGGCAAAAGAAAAGTAACTAAGCAAAGATCAATATGTGAAAAGCTCGTAGGCAATGGATCAGTGATGGATAATTATGTCGCATGCAATTCCTCACGCAACAGTTATAACATAGGGTGACATATAACTAGCTCCAGTTCATCAATGTAATGTAGGCATGTATTCCGAATATAGTCATATGTGCTTATGGAAAAGAATTTGCATGGCATCTTTTTTCCTACTTTCCCGTGGCGGCGGGGTCCTATCAAAAACTAAGGGATATTAAGGCCTCCTTTTAATAGGGTACCAGAACAAAGCATTAACACTTAGTGAATACATGAACTCCTCAAACTACAGTCATCACTGGGAGTGGTCCTGATTATTGTCATTTCGGGGTTACCGGATCATAACATATAGTAGGTGACTATTGACTTGCAAAATAGGATCAAGAACTCACATATATTCATGAAAACATAGTAGGTTCATATATGAAATCATGGCATTCGGGCCCTAGTGACAAGCATTAAGCATAGAAAAGTCATAGCAACATCAATCTTATAACGTAATGGATACTAGGGATCAAACCCTAACAAAACTAACTCGATTACATGATAAATCTCATCCAACCGATCACCGTCCAGCAAGCCTATAATGGAATTACTCACGCACGGTGGTGAGCATCGTGAAATTGGTGATGGAGGAAGGTTGATGATGATGATGGCGACGAATTCCCCTCTCCGGAGCCCCGAACGGACTCCAGATCAGCCCTCCCGAGAGAGATTAGGGCTTGGCGGCGGCTCCGTACCGTAAAACGCGATGAATCCTTCTCTCTGTTTTTTTCTCCCCGAACGTGAATATATAGAGTTGGAGTTGAGGTTGGTGGAGCCTCAGGGGGCACACGAGACAGGGGGCGCACCCCAGGGGGTGGGCGCCCCCACCCTCGTGGATAGGGTGTGGGCCCCCTTGTGTTGATTCTTCCGCCAGTATTTTTATAAATTCTAAAAATATTCTCCGTGAAGTTTTAGGTCATTCCGAGAACTTCTATTTCTGCACAAAAATAACACCATGGCAATTCTGCTGAAAACAGCGTCAGTCCGGGTTAGTTCCATTAAAATCATGCAAATTAGAATCCAAAACAAGGTCAAAAGTGTTTGGAAAAGTATATACGATGGATACGTATCAACAAGCACCATCTCCTCTCAAACCCTAGTTCATCTCTTGTATCTGATCTTTGTCTCAAAACCTCAGATTGGTACCTGTGGGTTGCTAGTAGTGTTGATTACTCCTTGTAGTTGATGCTAGTTGGTTTATTCGGTGTAACATTATATGTTCAGATCCTTTATGCACATTAAGACCCCTCTGATTATGAACATGAATACGATTCGTGAGTAGTTATGTTTGTTCATGTGGACATGGGAGAAGTCTTGTTAGAAGTAGTCATGTGAATTTGGTATTTGTTTGATATATTGATGAGATGTATGTTGTCTTTCCTCTAGTGGTGTTATGTGAACGTCGACTACATGACACTTCACCATTGTTTGGGCCTAGGGGAAGGCATTGGGAAGTAATAAGTAGATGATAGGTTGCTAGAGCGACAGAAGCTTAAACCCTAGTTTATGTGTTGCTTCGTAAGGGGCTGATTTGGATCCATATGTTTCATGCTATGGTTAGGTTTACCTTAATTCTTCTTTCGTAGTTGCGGATGCTTGCGAGGGGGGTTAATCATAAATGGGATGTTTGTCCAAGGAAGGGCAGTACCCAAGCACCGGTCCACCCACAAATCAAATTATCAAAGTAACGAACGTGAATCATATGAGCATGATGAAAACTAGCTTGACGATAATTCCCATGTGTCTTCGGGAGCACTTTCCTTTATATAAGAGTTTGTCGAGGCTTTTCATTTGCTACAAAAAGGATTGGGCCACCTTGTTGCACCTTGTTTACTTTTTCTACTTGTTACCCGTTACGAATTACCTTATCACAAAACTATCTGTTACTGATAATTTTAGTGCTTACAGAGAATACCTTACTGAAAACTGCTTGACATTTCCTTCTGCTCCTTGTTGGGTTCGACACTCTTACTTATGTAAGGACTACGATAGATCCCCTATACTTGTCGGTCATCACATACCAGCGATGGCCGAAGCTTTCCTGGGGACTGGGACCTGCCGTCGTAGAGCGCTAAGATACCACGAGGACGAAAAGGGGGACAATGCCGGAGCAAGATATGCAACCGCAACCTCATAATAGGAATAATAAACATTGTAGAAAAAGCATTACAGGTTATTTACATGCCCCACGGGGTTTGCCTCGATTCCTCGCAGGGAACAAAAGAAGAAAAACCTCAAGGAGCCCTGGCCACGGGCGACACCGTCGACGCCATCATCAACAGTGGGCCACGTGAGGCCGACGCCAACCCCATCCAGATCACCATCGACGCCGGGCGGAGGTCGCTACCGCGTTCCGGGCATGGCGAGAGCTCGGGGGCACGTAGCTATCGTCACTCGACTCTGGAGACTCGCTCAGCTCAGGAGTCGCTGGACTCCCAGGAGTCATCGCTGCTACCGGAGGAGCTGTCAGCAGGACCAGCGGCAGGCCCTGCGCCCGCCGCCTCGCCATGTTGACGGTTTCCTCTGGGGCAGCACTCCAGGCGGCGGCCTTCCTCGTCGAAGACCTTGAAGAACAGCGTGGAGGCGCCATCATACTCGAAATGGATGGCGAGGGCCCCCTCCACGCGGCAGGTGCGAGCGACCTCACCCCATCCTCGGGTGATGAAGATCTAGCCAGGAGAAGGCCAACCACCATCCTCCATAATCGCACGTAATGATGATTTTCCTTTGCATGCAGTAGAGACTCTCAAGTCGAACGATTGCCTAGGCAGCATGGGGAAGCGAAGGTGCCCACGTCCCATCAATCGCCATGCGTCGACCAAGGCCGCAGGCGGTTGGGGTCTGTGGCACTCCGCCCTTGCCCTTTGGCTTTGCCTCGAAGCCAAGTTTTCTAGGAGTTTTCAAGTAAAGTCAAGGATGTGTTAAAATGGCGAGCACTAACGACTTTGACCAAGATCAGGAGTTTTCTAGGGCTTGCTGGTTAGTTTTTTTTGACTGGGAACTATGGGGCAACACCCCCACAGCATATAAGAAGCTTTATTAAAAAGGGAAGTAACAGGTACAATACAGGGATTACAAGAGGTAATCAAACAAAAACTAAACTGGAAAAAGGGAAGAAAAGAAAGATTACAAAACAATGCCTCAAGGGGGCTTGCTGGTTAGTTATTACCATCGATTCATTCAAGGCTTTTCCAAGATTGCTAAACCAATGCCAGAGCTGCTCAAGAAGGACCAAAACTTCAGATGGTCTGAAGACTGTGAGAAGAGCTTCAATGAATTGAAGACTCATTTAACCTCAGCACCTGTGTTGACACTTCCGAATATTTATCGGAGTTTGGCCGTGTATTGCGACGCATCCAGAAGAGGTATAGGTGTGTGCTCATGCAAGATGGCAAGGTTGTAGCCTATGCATCCAGACAGCTATGACCACATGAAGGAAACTATCCTACTCATGACTTGGAGTTAGCGGCAGTTATACATGCCTTAAATATCTGGATGCATTATCTCATCGGCAAGTGGTGCCAAGTATTCACCAATCACAAAAGCCTCAAGTACATATTCACTCAACCCGACTTGAATCTCTGACAAAGAAGATGGCTTGAGTTAGTCAAAGATTATGACCTCAGTACAAATTACCATCCGAGTAAAGCTAATGTGGTTGGCGATGCTCTCAGCCGCAAACCAGACACATTGAACACATTAATAGAATCTTTGCCTCCCGAGCTACAAGAAGAGATAGTCCAGCTCAACCTGACCATTGTTGAGGCTAACTACACTGCTATGCTAGAAGTCACTCCCACTCTTGAGGAAGAGATTCTCAAGGCCAAAGCAGAAGACTCATTGCTGCAACACTAGGTCACACGAATGCAAGCCGGCAAGACTCAAGATTTCCTGGTGGATGATCAGGGTACCCTAAGATTTTGAGGGCGAATCTATATACCAGACAGAAAAGATCTAAGGAAGAAGTTATTAAAGGAGTCACATCAGTCATCATACTCGATCCATCCAGGCGGTACCAATTTGTATGAAGACCTCAGGCAAATATTTTGGTGGGATGGAAAGAAGAAGGATATTGCATATTTTGCCGCCTGCTATGACATATGCAACAAAGTGAAGGCGGAACATCAGAAACCCGCTTGGCTACTTCAACCTTTACCCGTCCCTCAATGGAAATGGGACAATATCTGCATGGATTTCATCACCGGACTCCCCAAAACTCCCCGAGGCAACAATGTCATATGGGTCTGATACGTCTCCAACATATCTATAATTTTTGATTGTTCCATGCTGTTATATTATCATTCTTGGATGTTTTATAATCATTTTATATCATTTTTTGGGACTAACCTATTGACATAGTGCCCAGTGCCAGATGCTATTTTTTTGATTGTTTTTTACATCGCAGAAAATCAATATCAAACATAGTCCAAATGTAGCAAAAATTTTGGAGATTTTTTGGGCCAAAAGACATCCAGTGGGCCAGAGAAGCACCTGGGTTGTGCCCACCTCGATGGCCTCCCGCACCACCTCTTCACTCTATAAATGCCCAAATATTCCAAAAACCCTAGGGGAGTCGACGAAATTTCGTTCCAGCCGCCGCCAGTTCCCGAACCACGAGATCCAATCAAGAGCCCTTCTCCAGCACTCCGCCGGAGGGGGGAATCATCGCCGGTGGCGTCTTCATCATCCCGGTGGCCACCATGATGAGGAGGGAGTGGTCCTCCCTCAGGGCTGAGGGTATGTACCAGTAGCTATGTGTTGTATCCCTCTCTCTCATGTTCTTGAGATGGAACGATCTTGATGTAACGCGAGCTTTGTTGACATAGATGAATCATATGGAGTTTTTCCCCTCTCCATCTTCTTGATGAATTGAGTTTTCCCTTTGATATCGGATTGAGTCTTTAAGGATTCGAGAGCACTTAATATGTGTTTTGCATGAGGATATTTGTAGTGACATTGGGATATCTAATTACTTGATGTATATTATTGTCATCAACTTGCGGGTTTCATGACTTTAGGATCTATTCATAGGGGTTGGCACACGTTCTCCTCTTGACTCTCCGATAGATATTTTGGGCCACTCCCTTGGAATCAAATAGATGAATCTAAAATTGTGTGGTGCTTATCGTATGACCAAACCCACGGATATTTGCGGTGACATTGGAATATCTAGGTGACATTAGGGCTTTATTTGATTTGCATCTTAAGGTGTTATTCTACGGAATAGCTTTGTGGTGGTTTCGTGCCCGACAACAATTTCTATACAACAAGTAATTTTGGAGTGAACTATACACCGCACTTGAGGGATTTGCATATGATTCAACTATGTCAACATTGTTGGGAGATCACACTAGTGGAAGTACGGACCCTAGGCCTTGTTTCTAAGCATTGCAATACCATTTTGTGCTTTTTACTATTGGTTACCTTGCTTTTTTTATAATTTCATATTACAAAAACCAACATCTACTATCCATATTACACTTGTATCACCATCTCTTCGCCGAACTAGTGCACCTATACAATTTGCCATTGTATTGGGTGTGTTGGGGACACAAGAGACTTTTGACTATTTGGTTACAGTGTCATTTGAGAGAGACCATCTTCATCCTATGTCTCCCACGGATTGATAAACCTTAGGTCATCCACTTGAGGGAAAATTGCTACTGTCCTACAAAACTCTGCGCTTGGAGGCCCAACATGTGTCTACAATAATAAAGCTGCGTAGTAGACATCAAGCTCTTTTCTGGAGATGTTACCGGGGAGGTGAGTGCTTGAAGGTATATATTTAGATCTTGCAATCGAATCTTTTAGTTTCTTGTTTTATCACTAGTTCGGTTTATAAAAAGAGAATTACAAAAAATGGAATTGAGTTTGCATCATATTGTTCATCTTTATAATGTCTTTCGTGAAAATGATGGAAAGGAAAATTGTGCTCAATTGATAGAGGAAGAATGCTATAAAATGTTTGGCATAAAATATTTGAATGATGAGCATGATTGCAATGTTGGTAGTATCAATTCTTTCAATATCCATGATGCTAATGATATGCAAAGCCATAAGCTTGGGGATGCTATGTTTGATGAAGATGATATTTTTAGTCCCCCAAGATTTGATGTGCAAATATTTTATAATGATAATATGCCTCCTATTTATGATGATTATATTGATGAAAGTGGATTTGGAGAGGTCATGACTTTATTTAATGATGAATCCACTATTTTGGAAGAGGTTTCAATTGACTATGATAAAAAAGTTACTATCTATGATGATTATTCTGATGACATATATGATATATTGAATAATGATAACCATGAAACTTGTCATCATGATTCTAGTTTTCAATCACATGACAGTTATTTTGTTGAATTTGCTCCCACTACTATTCATGAGAATAAATTTGCTTATGTGGAGAGTAATAAATTTTTTATGCATGTAGATCATGAAAAGAATGATTTATGTGATAGCTGTATTGTTGAATTCATTCATGATTCTACTAAAAATTATTATGAGAGAGGAACATATGCTTTTTCATATTGCAACAATATCAAATTCCCTCTCTATGTGTTGAAAATCTTGAAGTTGCACTATTTTTGCCTTCCTCTGCTAGTTGATTCTTGCTCCCAAAAGTTATTAGCTCACAAAATCCCTATGCATAGGAAGTGGGTTAGGTTTAAATGTGCTTGCCATGTGTTTCATGATGCTGTTGTTATGTTTCAGTTCTTATCTTTTATGCGATCATCATTGAAATCATCATGCCTAGCTAAAAAGACATTAAAGAAAAGTGCTTGTTGGGAGACAACCCAACACTTTTACCTACTATTTTGGTGTTTTCACATGATTAAGATACTGTAGTAATCATGTTTTATAGCTTTCGTTTCAATAAAGTGCCAAGTAAGACCTTTGGGATGGTCTATGGTGATAGTTGATTTGATCTTGCTGAAAAACAAAAACGTTTGCGCCCAGTAAAATAATTTTCGATTTTAACAGAAGTGTGATAAAATCCTGATTCTTTTTGAACAAGTTTTATATACAAATTTACCAGGTTGTCCTAAGTTTTCAGAATTTTTGGAGTAACAGAAGTATGGTTGTTGTCCAGATCATTACAGACTGTTCTGTTTTTGACAGATTCTGTTTACAATGCATAGCTTGCTTGTTTCCTAGTTTCTATGGCTTATATTCCTCAATATAAATTGAGGAAATGATAAGGTACAGTAGGCATTGTGTGATAACAATTATGAATCTTCTCTTTGACAATACCAAAGTGAATGATTTGCTTTATCAGACTGACCTATCTCACGAAGTTCCGTTAAGTTTTGTGTGATTGAAGTTTTCAAGTTTTGGGTGAGATATCGATATGAGGAGAATAAGGAGTGACAATACCCTAAGCTTGGGGATGACCAAAGCACCCCAAGTTAATATCCAAAGAAGATCCAAGCAATTAAGCTCCGGGGCATCCCCTCCTTCCTCTCTAACATTATCGGTAACCTCACTTGGAGCTATATTTTAATTTGTCACATACTATAAGTTCTGCTTGGCGCATCATTTTATTTTACTAGTATTTGCTTGCTGTTATTTAGAATAATGTTTTGCATCTTTTATTTCAATAAAAGTGGCAATGAGAGCCTTTACTATGCTTATTTTGCAAGTCTACATGTTGCTGTTTGACAACACAAAGTTTATCGCTGTTGCAAAAATTCCTGAGAAAATTCAGAATGTGATAAAATGTTGAAACTTTTTGCAAAATAAGATCTGATAAATTTTCTACAGTGTGGTAAATTTTTAGAACTTTTTAAGTTACAAAAATATGATTGTTCTTGCATTATTTACAGACTGTACTGTTTTGGCATATTGCTATTATGGTTGCATTGTTTGCATATGTTTGCTTGTTTAATGATTCTATTTGCGGATAGGAGTATTAAATATGCAGAGGCATTTAGTATGCAATATTAAATAATAATTTTAGTGATTTGCTACAGTAGAGAATGATAAGGTTTTGCATTGATTTATACTAACGTATCTCACGAGTTCTTGTTGAGTTTTGTGTGGATGAAGTTTGTAAGATTTAGGGAAACTGTGATATAAAAAGGAATTACGGAGACACAAAAACTCAAGATTGGGGATGCCCAAGGCATCCCAAGATAATATTTCAATAATTCTCAAGCATCTAAGCTTGGCGATGCCCCGGTAGGCATCCCACCTTTCTTCATCAACAATTATCAGTATTGATTGAGCCTAAGCTTTTGCTTCTCCAGATGAGTTATGCTATTCTTAGAATTAAATTTTATTTTGTTTTGCTTGTTGTAATAAAATATTTAGATCTGGAAGATTTTAAAGAAGAGATGGTCCTCACATAGCTACCCATTCACTTAACTACTCGCTTGATCTTCACTTATATCTTTTTGGAGTAGTTAGTCATTTGCTCTAGTGCTTCACTTATATCTTTTTGAGCATGGTGTGCTTTAATATTTTTGAAGAAAAATTCTCATGCTTCACTTATATTATTTTGAGAGATGAAAAATTTTATGCTCATGTTCTTCACTTAAATTTGTTTGAGCCTGTCAAAAGCAATTGCAATATATGAAATTAGTCCCAAAGTGATAGATATCCAAGGAGGATATGATAAATACTTTCATGAAGATCATTGGACAAAATAAACTTGATTCTTTGTAATAGTTTTGAGATATGATGATAGTGATATGTGATACATGTTGATGAGTAATTATGCTTTAGTAAGAATATTGGTGTTAAGGTCTGTGATTCCCTATGCAAGCACGAAAGTCAATAGTTATGCAATGAAATTACACCCTACTTGTGGTGCATTATTTGGTGTTAGTTATTCTTAATGCTCACTTACGTGATTTTTCGTTTCTTGGTTGGTTACTTCTCAATCTTTTGCTAGCCTCCACTTGTAGTATGTATGATTACTACTTGTGCATACACAACCCTTTAAACCAGTTTTGCCATATGAGTCCACCATACCTACCTATATGCGGTATTCTTTTGCCGTTCTAAGCAAATTTGTATGTGCCATCTCTAATTTCCAAAATAAACTTCTCCTTTTTGTGCTTGTACCGCTCATGAAATGGTAGGGGCTGGCTGATATATTTCCATGCTAAATGTGTTATTCTCAAGACGAGTGTTTGTTCACTTGTCATTGCACGAGAGTACGGCAAAGGTATTAGGGATGCCCAGACCCGAAATGAAAAATGAATTTACTTTATGTTGTCAAATAATAAATTCTGGTATGGAAGGCACCCGTGGACATGGTTAGCCATGGAAAGTGAAAGTATGGTGGAAAAAGGAATAAACTTTATTTTTTGTTTGGAACCGCCTATGATATATCTAGCATGGAAAGTATTGGGAACTACTCGATTGTTTTCGTTGACAGGAAAGCATGCCACCAAAATGTTTTATCTCTATCTTTTACGATTTGAGATCTGGCACCTCTACAAATCCCTACTTCCCTCCATGAAGGGCCTTTCTATTTACTTTATGCAATTTTTTTACTTGAGTCTCCATCTTCTCTTATAAAGCACCAACTAACGGGCACTATGATCGTACTTGAGCATTGGGTGTAGCTAATATGCGAGTGTGTTTCATGAATGGATCAATAGTTGAGCATAATGGGCTAGGGATAACTTGCTTTAGGCGTTGATATTTTGAAAGACATGGTTGCTTGCTGATATGCTTGAGTATTGATCCCCGATCGCCCCAACTAGGCTCCACTACTGATCGTCTGGAAAGGAAACATAGTAACGTCTTGAATCCTCGTCGAACTCCCACTTGAGTTCAGTCGCATCCCCTGTACTAGCATCATCGGCACCTGCATCTGGTTTTGGAAGTAATCTGTGAGTCACGGGGACTCAGCAATCTCACACCCTCGCGATCAAGACTATTTAAGCTTATGGGTAGGAAAGGTAGTGAGGTGGAGCTGCAGCAAGCACTAGCATATATGGTGGCTATCTTACGCAAATGAGAGCGAGAAGAGAAAGCAAAGCACGGTCGAGAAGCTACAAAGATCAAGAAGTGATCCTGAAACTACTTACGTTCAAGCATAACACGAGACCGTGTTCTCTTCTCGAACCCCACCGAAAAAAGACCATCACGGCTACACACGATGTTGATTCATTTTAATTAAGTTAAGTGTCAGGTTCTCTACAACCGGATATTAACAAATTCCCATCTTCCCATAACCGCGGGCACGGCTTTCAAAAGTTCAAATCCCTGCAGGGGTGTCCCAACTTAGCCCATCACAAGCTCTCACGGTCAACGAAGGATATTCCTTCTCCCAGGAAGACCCGATCAGACTCGGAATCCCGGTTACAAGACATCTCGACAATGGTAAAACAAGACTAGCAAAGCCGCCCGATGTGCCGAAAAATCCTGATAGGAGTCGCACGTATCTTGTTCTCAGGGCACACCGGATGAGACATCCTACGAGTAAAACCAAACCTCAAGTAGCCCCGAGGTGGCCCCGCAGTCTACTCATTTCGGACCAACACTCAGAGGAGCACTGGCCCGGGGGGTTTAAAATAAAGATGACCCTTGAGTCCGTGGAACCCAAGGGAAAAAGGCTTATGTGGCAAATGGTAAAACCAAGGTTGCGCCTTGCTGGAGGAGTTTTATTCAAGGCGAACTGTCAAGGGGTTCCCATTATAACCCAATCGTGTAAGGAATGCAAAATCAAGGAACATAACACCGGTATGACAGAAACTAGGTCGGCAAGAGTGGAACAAAACACCAGGCATAAGGCCGAGCCTTCCACCCTTTACCAAGTATATAGGTGCAATAAAGTAAACAAGATATAATAATGATATGCCAACAATAAACATGTTCCAACAAGGAACAAACTCCAATCTTCACCTGCAACTAGCAACGCTATAAGAGGGGCTTAGCAAAGCGGGAACATAGCCAAACAACGGTTTGCTAGGACAAGGTGGGTTAGAGGCTTGACATGGCAATATGGGAGGCATGATAAAGCATGTGGTAGGTATCGCGGCATAGCAATAGAGCGAGCAACTAGCAAGCAGCGATAGAAGTGATTTCGAGGGTATGGTCATCTTGCCTGCAAAGTTCTCCGAGTTGACATAAGCTTGATCCTCGTAAGTGTACTCAACGGGTTACTCGACCACGAACTCGTCTCCCGGTTCTACCCAAGGCAAGAACACAAGCAAAGGAAACCACAATCAACCACGGTGCAATGCGCAAGCAACATGATGCAAAACATGGCATGATATGCGGGATGTGATATGCAATGCATATGCGTGCTTCAGAAGGAAAAGATTGATCAAGGCATCAACTTGGCAAACCAAGTGTGCCGCTGGAAAGATGAGTTGATTTCGGTCGAAATCGATATAAAGATCATCGGAATCGGATGCACGGTTTGCAAATGGCAAGCAAAACAAGAATGGCACCCATCGGAATTGGATGCATGAATCTACTCAAAGCATATAACAAAAGTCACTTACTGACCATAAGCCAAAAGGGCACAGAAAATATGATGGCACCCATGGAAACATAGCAAGTTTGGTTAATAGATTCAAACTTAGCAGAAAACTGGACATGGCAAAAACAGTATTATGAAGGCACGTTCGCGAGCTCAAGGCACTCAACACAAGGCATTGCATGACAAGCTAACCATACTAACAGCAAGACGGCATGATCAAGAATCCAAGCAAAGCAATAACAAGCTCATAGCATGCATGGATCAACTACAACAACCTTGGCAAAATTCATTAACACGTAAACAATCTTCCAGGAACATTTTATAGAAAAAGTAGACCAAGATTGAGTCATGCTAGGGGACTCCATAAATGCAAACAAGGACATGGATGGATAGAGCATAACCATATGCCCAAATAATCCTTACTGAACATACTCAAAAGAAGCATGGATCTCTCTGAAGCAACAAGAACTCATGGCATAAAAATAACAACAGCGCAAAGACTTAGTGAAATTCTAAGTCCCTGAAATCAGCAACATCACGAGAGCTACTTTGCATGCTTGTGCTAGTCACCACATTGATCGCAAAAATACATGGCACACAACCCTGTAAAGATGGCATGTCCTAGCCCAAAACACATGTAGGGCTCATAGCCATATGCAGCACACAATAATCATGGCAAAATGACAAAAGCTCAAGATCTGTTAAGAAACAGGAACTAACATTTTATATCACTCTTGCAACAGTCATTTGGGCATCAAGATGGACTCAAACAAGCATGATGCAATGGAACAAAATGAAGAGGACATCCATATGAGCATTTTGATATAAGGCACACACAAAACGGAGCTACGATGACGGAGTTATGGCATCATGAATAGTGCTCCAAGATGTAACAATAAAAGACTCAGAGGAAAAGTTGAACTCAACCCTAGGTCATGACCCGATCCAGATCTAGCTCGGATGTCGATGTACGCTGGAGTGAGCTCGCTGGACTTGTAGGGGACGGCTGCCGGAGTTGAGGGAGGCCGGAGCGAGCTCGCCGTCGATCGGAGCTGGAGAGGTGATGCCGGATCCGGAGAGGACGATGGGGCGGCAAGGCGCCGGTAGCTGGTGGCGGTGAGGTCGGTGGTGGGCGCCGGCAGAGCGGAGGCAGCCGGCGGGTGGCGGCGGAGACGCGCCGGTGACTTGAGCGGCGGAGGGAGGAAGGCGCGAGGCGGCGGGGTCCCGCGCGGGGCGGCCGCGCCCGATCCGAGCCGGGAGGGCCTCCCACGGGCCCTGCGGGCTTCGGCGGTGGCGGCGGTGAAGTGGGCGCGGCCTGGTGACGTGGAGCGCAACGATTGGGCGAGGGGACGGCGGCGAACGTGTCCGGCGCGCGGAGGAAGGGGGAGACTAGGGTTTAGACCGGGAATTTTGGAGAGGTGCACATATATATAGGTAGAGGGAGCTAGGAGAGTCCAAATGAGGAGCGGTTTACGGCCACGCGATCGTGATCGAACGACCGAGAGTATGGAGGGGGTTTGTATGGGTTTTGGGCCACTTTGGAGGGGTGTTGGGCTGCAACACACACGAGGCCTTTACGGTTCATCGGTTAACCGTTGGAGTATCAAGCGAACTCCAAATGGCATGAAACTTGACAGGCGGTCTACCAGTGGTGTACTAAGGCCGCCTGGCAAATCTCGGTCCCTTCCGAGAATTTTTAACACCCGCTCACAAAAAGAGGCAAAAGGGGGCGCCGGAGGACGTAGGAGTGCCGGATCACAAAACGGACAACGGGGAAAATGCCTGGATGCATGAGACGAACACGTAAGCAAATGCGATGCACATGATGACATGATATGAAATGCATGACATGGACAAAATGAAAAACAAAGACAAAACTCAACCACGAGGGAATATCATAACTTAGAGCCGAGAATGGCAAGAGTTGGAATACAAATATGGTAAGTTACATTCGGGGTGTTACAACACTCCACCACTACGAAAGGATCTCGTCCCGAGATCTAGGATTGAAAGAACTCTGGATATTTGGAACGGAGGTGGTCCTCGCATTCCTAGGTGGCTTCTCGGTCGGAATGATGTGACCACTTCACTTTCAGGAATTTGGTAGACTTGTTGCGAGTCTTTCGCTCGGTTTCTTCAAGAATAGCAACGGGATGCTCATGATAAGATAGGTCTTCTTGGAGATCAATCTCTTCGAATTTGATGGCACGGTCAGGAGTCTTAAAACACTTGTGAAGCTGTGACATGTGAAACACGTCGTGCACATTTGCAAAGTTGGACGGAAGCTCAAGTTGATAGGCGAGATCACCTCTTTTGCCAATGATCTTGAAAGGACCCACGCATGTAGGGGCAAGCTTCCCTTTGATACCGAAGCGACGCGTACCTTTCATTGGAGAGACGCGGAGGTAGACATGGTCTCCTATCTCGAAAGCCAAATCACGATGCTTGCTATCATAGTAACTCTTCTGACGCGATTGCGTGGCTTTGAGATTTTCACGAATGACTTTGCACATTTCTTTAGCCTCTGTGATCAAGTCATTGCCAAGAAGTAAGTGTTCACCAGTCTCTGACCAGTTAAAAGGAGTACGACACTTTCCGCCATAGAGAATCCCGAATGGGGCCTTGCCCAAACTCGCTTGGAAGCTGTTGTTGTAGGAGAACTCGGCATATGGAAGACAATCTTCCCACTTCATACTGAAGGAAATGACACAAGTCCTGAGCATATCTTCAAGAATTTGATTCACTCGCTCGACTTGTCCACTGGTTTGAGGATGAAAGGCTATGCTGAAGCGAATGTTGGTGCCCATGGCCTTCTGAAAGGAGTCCCAGAACTTAGAAGTAAAGATGCTTCCATGATCTGAAGATATCAATTGCAGAATGCCGTGCAAAGAGACAATCTTGGAGGTATATAGCTCTGCCAACTGAGCTGCTATGATAGATTCTTTGATAGGAAGAAAATGAGCCACTTTAGTGAGCTTGTCGATGCCAACAAAGATAGCATCATTTCCGCGCTTGGACTTGGGAAATCCAGTCACGAAGTCCATCTTAATATGATCAAACTTCCATTCTGGAATGGCAAGAGGTTGGAGGAGACCAGCTAGTCGTCGTGTTCTGCTTTCACCCTTCTGCAGGCATCACATTCATTCACGAACTGAGCAATTTCTCGCTTCATTCGAGTCCACCAATACGATTGCTTGAGGTCATGGTACATCTTTGTACTTCCAGGATGAATAGAAAGGAGTAAATTGTGAGCCTCGTTCATAATGACTTTACGAAGGTCACCCTTAGGAACAACAATTCGATCCTCGAAGAATAGAGTATCTTTGTCATCAAGGCGATAGCACTTGTACTTAGGTTGGCTCTTGGCAATACCAATCTTCACCTTCTTCACCATGGCATCAAGAAGTTGTGCCTCATGAATTTGATCTTCCAAAGTAGGAGAGACTTGGAGGTTGGCAAGAAATCCTTGAGGAACAGCTTGGAGATTAAGTTTGCAGAAAGCTTCACAAAGATCCGATTGGAAGGGCTTGAGAATCAAACTGTTGCAGTAAGCCTTCCTGCTCAAAGCGTCAGCAATGACATTGGCCTTGCCTGGAGTATATTCAATACTCGAATTATACTCTTGAATCATCTCGACGCAACGAGTCTGCTTGAGGTTGAGATTGGGTTGAGTGAAGATGTACTTGAGACTCTTATGATCAGTGAAGATGTCCACTTTCCTTCCCAACAAGAGATGTCTCCATGTTAAAAGAGCATGGACAACTGCCGCCAACTCGAGGTCATGAGTGGGATAGTTCTTTTCGTTGGGCTTCAACTAGCGAGAGGTATAGGCCACAACTTTCTTCTCTTGCATTAACACAGCACCGAGACGTTGCAGGGAAGCATCACAGAAAACCTCAAATGGTTTGGATTCATCAGGAGGAGTTAGAACTGGAGCTGTGACTAACTTCTCTTTGAGGGTGTTGAAAGCGACCTCAGATTTAGGCGTCCAGACATACTTCACATGCTTCTGGAGGAGGTTGGAAAGAGGCTTTGCAATCTTAGAGAAATTCTCAATGAATCTTCGACAATAGCTTGCAAGCCCAAGGAAACTGCGAAGTTGCTTCACATTCTGAGGCGGTTCCCAATTCACAATTGTAGACACCTTCTCAGGATTAATAGCTATGCCCTTGGCGGAGATGATATGCCCAAGGTAGAGAACCTCATCGAGCCAAAGCTCGCACTTTGAAAACTTCGCATAGAAATGATGTTCTCTGAGTTTGTCTAGCACCAATATCAAATGCTTGGCATGATCCTCCTTGTTCTTGGAAAAGACCAAAATATCATGGAGATACACCAAGACAAAGTCATTTGTGTAAGGGTTGAAGATGAAGTTCATCACGCGAGAGAACGTTGGAGGAGCATTGACGAGGCCGAAAGACATGACAATGTATTCATAGGAACCATAGCTTGTTCTAAATGCTGTCTTGGGGATATCTTGTTCACGAATGCGAATACGATGATAGCCCATACGGAGGTCAAGCTTGGAGAATACTTGGGCACCTTTGAGTTGTTTGAAAAGCTCATTGATGTTGGGAAGTGGGTACTTGTTCTTTATGGTCTTCTTGTTCAATGGGCGGTAGTCGACACAAAGTCGGTCCGTGCCATCCTTCTTCTTGACAAAAGGAACACCACAACCGCATGGAGAAGAACTCGGTCGGATCAGACCCATACGCTCTTGTATATCGAGTTGTTTCTTCAGCTGCTTCAACTCTTCTGGTCCAAGCTTGTAAGGACGTTTGCAAATAGGTTCCGTGCCAGGATCAAGATCGATGACGAATTCAACTGGACGGTGAGGAGGCGTTCCTGGAAGCTCTTCTGGAAAGACATCTTGATATTCACAAACGACTGGAATCTGAGATATGGCATTTAACTCGCCCTTCTCATTGAGAGAAAACAGTCGAATGGTATCATCACGAGTTGCATAGATGATCACATCCTCAGACGAGTGTGTCAATTGAATCTGCCTGGCAGCACAATCAAGCTGAGCCTTATGCTTAGAAAGCCAGTCCATGCTGATAATTAGATCAATATCCGAGTTACCAAGAACCATTGGAGAGGACAGAAATTTATAGTCTCCAAACTAGACAGAGACATCGGGAGCAACCAAACTAGAAGTCATAAGCTTTCCGGGAGAAACAACTTGCATGACTTTGGACAAAACCTCTATGTCAACATTGTGCTCTGATGCAAATGGGAATGACATGAAAGAATGC
The DNA here is from genome assembly GCF_002162155.2 of Triticum dicoccoides. Classification (NCBI taxonomy): domain Eukaryota; kingdom Viridiplantae; phylum Streptophyta; class Magnoliopsida; order Poales; family Poaceae; genus Triticum; species Triticum dicoccoides. Next base: position 249,466,522 of record NC_041386.1, on the reverse strand, counting down.
GATGCACCAGTATCAAAAAGGACTTTAGTAGGAATATCATTAACAGGAAGATTACCCATGATCACTTCTAAAGAGTCCTTTGCCTGAGCTGCATTCATCATGTTGACCTTTGCAAACTTGGGATTATGCTTGACCACTGCATTGCTGGCAGATCTCACAGGAGGAGGAGGCGGAAGGCGCCTCTGGTTAAAGCATTTGTTCGCATAGTGCCCCTTCTGCTGACACTTGTTGCACGTAACCTCTGAGAGAGGCCGGTGATACGGAGCACTTGACCTTGGAGTATGAGACGAAGCTTTGTTCTGATAGCCTGTGTTGGGTGGGTGGGAAGATCCATTGCCACCTTTGCTCTTCTGCTGATAAGGCTAACGGAACGGAGGAGGAGGAGGAAACCAGAACTTTTGCTGCTTAGCTGCCACTTGAGTTGAAGAAGAATAAGGAGTTGCATCTCTGACTCTCTTCTTAGATGCATCGCACTTGAGCTGAGCGGCCTCTTGCTTTAGTGCCATGTTGTAGAAATCATCATACTTGGTCGGCTCAAAAAGCACAAGAGCTAATTGCAGATCTTCTCTGAGGCCACCTCTGAATTGATAAATCATGCTCTTCTCGTCAGGGACGTCTTGTTTGGCAAAGCGAGCGAGCCTCTGAAACATGATATTGTATTGGTAAACACACATGCTGCCTTGCTTCAGATTGCGGAACTCCTCCCGCTTACTCTCAATAACACTTTGAGGAATGTGGTGAGCTTTGAAGTCTCGGCGGAAATCATCCCAGGTAATCACACGACCTCCTCTGGAATCTTTGTATTGTTGATACCACTCAGCAGCTTGGTCTTTGAGTTGGAACGAAGCAAACTTGACAAAGTCCTTAGGCCTGACGTTGCTACACTCAAAATGTTTGCATATATCCAGAGCCAATCGTCATCGTCTATGGCCTCGACACAGTTACTGAAAGACTTCGGCTGGTTTGCGAGGAACTAGTTGAGGGTAGCGAACTGAGCTTGATTGTTGCCATGGCCTTGATTTCCTTGGTTGCACTCTTGCAAGAGTTGCATAAGCATCTGCGTGTTAGCGTTGGTGGCGGCCATGACAGCTTTCCATGCCTCCGAAGATGGAGGTGGTGGCGGAGGTTCCGGATTCTGACGCGTTTGAGGAGCCATCCTGAAGAGGGTGACATCCGGTAGCATCTTTAAAGACATATATTCAAGCTGAATCAATGGATCGAAATTGCAACATATAGCCTTAACATTCGAACAAGGATGAACGAATGAATTCCAAAGTAAATGATCACACTTCCATAAAGTTGAGAAGCCACTTAGATAGATATAGATGAATAAAACAACAAGGTACGGATATGAACAAATAATTGGTATGGATTACCCAATCACAAACCAAATATCTGCAGAAAGAAATACTAGAGCTACTTGAATTCCCACCTATGGAACTCTCGAAACTTTTTGGTTATGCAATCGGGTGTTGGGATACAGGGGAAGCATAATATCTCACCCAAAACTAGCAAATCGTACATCCAGCTGTATCCATCCTTCAACACATAACCAAGAAACCTTCGGAAATCATTTACCTCAACCTTCGAAAAGCATCCGCTATACGAGTTATGGAAATACTCCCGAACTCCCGCCCCAGTACTGGGTGGCGTCGAGGTTATCTCACCAACAACTGCATAAAGGAGATTTTTGATGTCGGTGAAACTCAGGTATTCCAGAATTGCAACGATAAAATTGTGATGACAACACCTCGGAGCTCAACTCCCCGGGACACTGCCACAACCCCTAAATGTCAGGAGGCATCAAGAACAATGTTCTCGTCACAAAACCATCGGAATGATTCCAAGATACCCGCGTGATCCTAATTTTTTTTAGTGAAATTTGAGAAGAGAAGAGTCAAAACTCTACGTCAGGATGCCTCACCATAGTGACGAAGGGACTGAAGAGTAAAAAGAATCCTACTCTCCGATATATATAATCCTATAAGACTCAAAAACATTTTCTAGACTCAGCAACGCTAGCGATTCTATCAAGCAGGGGGCTCCTAAGTCGGGGAAGGCTCTGATACCAACTTGTAACACCCACGATGCGGCTATATCTCCCATGTGTCGGAGCACGACTTAGAGGCATAACCGCATAGTAGGCATGTCGCAAGAGGGGTAATCTTTACACATCCCATGTACTGAATAAGAAAGAGATACAGAGTTGTCTTACAATCGCCACTTCACACAATACATAAATATAGCATTACATCATCCAGAATACAATCAAGGTCCGACTACGGAACCAAAATAAAGACAACCCCAAATGCATAAGATCCCCGATCGTCCCAACTGGGCTCCACTACTGATCGTCTGGAAAGGAAACATAGTAATGTCCTGAATCCTCGTCGAACTCCCACTTGAGTTCTGTCGCATCCCCTGTACTAGCATCATCGGCACATGCATCTGGTTTTGGAAGTAATCTGTGAGTCACGGGGACTCAGCAATCTCACACCCTCGTGATCAAGACTATTTAAGCTTATGGGTAGGAAAGGTAGTGAGGTGGAGTTGCAGCAAGCAATAGCATATATGGTGGCTATCTGACGCAAATGAGAGCGAGAAGAGAAAGCAAAGCACGGTCGAGCAGCTACAAAGATCAAGAAGTGATCCTGAAACTACTTACGTTTAAGCATAACACAAGACCGTGTTCTCTTCCCGGACTCCGCCGAAAAGAGACCATCATGGCTACACACGCTGTTGATTCATTTTAATTAAGTTAAGTGTCAGGTTCTCTACAACCGAATATTAACAAATTCCCATCTGCCCATAACCGCGGGCACGGCTTTTGAAAGTTCAAATCCCTGCAGGGATGTCCCAACTTAGCCCATCACAAGCTCTCACGGTCAACGAAGGATATTCCTTCTCCCAGGAAGACCAGACCAGACTCGGAATCCCGGTTACAAGACATCTCAACAATGGTAAAACAAGACCAGCAAAGCCGCCCGATGTGCTAACAAATCCCAATAGGAGTCGCACATATCTCGTTCTCAGGGCACACCGGATGAGACATCCTATGAGTAAAACCAAACCTCAAGTTGCCCCGAGGTGGCCCCGCAGTCTACTCGTTTCGGACCAACACCCAGAGAAGCACTGCCTCGGGGGGTTTAAAATAAAGATGACCCTTGAGTCCGCGGAACCCAAGGGGAAAAAGTCTTAGGTGGCAAATGGTAAAACCAAGGTTGCGCCTTACTGGAGGAGTTTTATTCAAGGCGAACTGTCAAGGGGGTCCCATTATAACCCAATCGCGTAAGGAACGCAAAATCAAGGAACATAACACCGGTATGACAGAAACTAGGGCGGCAAGAGTGGAACAAAACACCAGGCATAAGGCCGAGCCTTCCACCCTTTACCAAGTATATAGGTGCATTAAAGTAAACAAGATATAATAATGATATCCCAACAATAAACATGTTCCAACAAGGAACAAACTCCAACCTTCACCTGCAACTAGCAACGCTATAAGAGGGGCTGAGCAAAGTGGTAACATAGCCAAACAACGGTTTGCTTGGCAAGGTGGGTTAGAGGCTTGACATGGCAATATGGGAGGCATGATAAATAATGTGGTAGGTATCATGGCATAGCAATAGAGCGAGCAACTAGCAAGCAAAGATAGAAGTGATTTCGAGGGTATGGTCATCTTGCCTGCAAAGTTCTCCGAGTTGACGTAAGCTTGATCCTCGTAAGCGTACTCAACGGGTTCCTCGATCACGAACTCATCTCTCGGCTCTACCCAAGGCAAGAACACAAGCAAAGGAAATCACAATCAACCACGGTGCAATGCGCAAGCAACATGATGCAAAACATGACATGATATGCGGGATGTGATATGCAATGCATATGCGTGCTCTGGAAGGAAAAGATTGATCAATGCATCAACTTGGAAAACCAAGTGTGCCGCTGGAAATATGAGTTGATTTCGGTCGAAATCGATATAAAGATCACCGAAATCGGATGCACGGTTTGCAAATGGCAAGCAAAACAAGAATGGCACAATTCTGCGATTAACAGCATGATGCCATCTAAAATGCAACAAGAAACTAAGCTACTGCACTCCAACATAGCAACAAAGCACATGGCAGTGATCTACTCAAGATGCTCGACAAAAGATGAACACTGAGCTAAGGCTAAATCACACAATAGCAGGATCAAACAAGCATGGCAAAAGTGCAAAAGATAACAACATCACAGACTTGGTGAAAATAACATGTCATGATTTAACATCAGGAAGCAATGTTTAGAGCAAGATAACAACATGCTACAGGAAAATATCATGGCAAAACAAGGCATGGCATGAATATACTCAAAGCATATAACAAAAGTCCCTTACTGACCATAAGCCAAAAGGGCACAAGAAATATGATGGCACCCATGGAAACATAGCAAGTTTCATTAACATATTCAGACTTGGCAGAAAACTGGACATGGCAAAAACAGTATTATGAAGGCACGTTCGCGAGCTCGACACACTCAACATAAGGAATTTCATGACAAGCTAATCATACTACCAGCAAGAAGACATGGTCAAGAAGCCAAGCAAAGCAAGAACAAGCTCATAGCATGCATGGATCAACTACAACTACCTTGGCAAAATTGATTAACACGTAAACAATCTACCAGGAACATTTTATAGCAAAAGTAGAGCAATATTGAGTCATGTCAGGGGACTCCATAAATGCAAACAAGGACATGGATGTATAGAGCATAACCATATGCCCAAATCATCCTTACTGAACATACTAAAAAGAAGCATGGATCTCTCTGAAGCAACAAGAACACATGGCATAAAAATAACAGCAGAGCAAAGACTTCGTGAAATTCGAAGTCCCTGGAATCAGCAACATCACGAGAGCTACTTTGCATGCTTGTGTTAGTCACCACATTGATCACAAAAATACATGTCATACACCCATGTAAAGATGGCATGGCCTAGCCCAAAACACATGTAGGGCTCATAGCCATATGCAGCACACAATAATCATGGCAAAATGACAAAAGCTCAAGATCTATTAAGAAACGGGAACTAATATTTTATAGCACTCTTGCAACAGTCATTTGGGCATCAAGATGGACTCAAACAAGCATGATGCAATGGAACAAAATGAAGAGGACATCCAGATGAACATTTTGATACAAGGCATGCACAAAACGGAGCTACGATGACAGAGTTATGGCATGATGAATAGTGCTCCAGGATGTAACAATAAAAGACTTAGAGGAAAAGTTGAATTCAACCCTAGGTCTTGACCCGATCCAGATCTGGCTCGGACGTCGATGTACTCCGGAGTGAGCTCGCCGGACTTGAAGGGGACGGCTGCCAGAGTCGAGGGAGGCCGGAGCAAGCTCGCCGGCGACCGAAGCTAGAGAGGTGGCGCCGGATCCAGAGAGGACGACGGGGCGGTGAGGCGCCGGTAGCTGGTGGCGATGAGGTCAGTGGTGGGCATCGGCGGACTGGAGGTGGCCGGCGGGTGGCGGCGGAGATGCGCCGGTGACTCGGGCGGCGGAGGGAGGAAGGCGCGAGGCGGCGGGGTCCTGCGCGGGGTGGCGGCGCCCGATCCGGGCCGGGAGGGCCTCCCGCAGGCCCTGCGGGCTTCGGCGGCGGCGGCGGTGAAGTGGGGCGTGACCCGATGACATGGCGCACAACGATTGGGCGAGGGGACGGCGGCGGACGTGTCCGGCGCTGGCCGGACGTGTCCGGCGCGCGGAGGAAGGGGGAGACTAGGGTTTGGACCGGGAATTTTGGAGAGGTGCACATATATATAGGTAGAGGGAGCTAGGAGGGTCCAAATGAGGAGCAGTTTTCGGCCGCGCGATTGTGATCGAACGAACAAGAGGATGGAGGGGGTTTGAATGGGTTTTGGGCCACTTTGGAGGGGTGTTGGGCTGCAACACACACGAGGCCTTTACGGTTCCTCGGTTAACCGTTGGAGTATCAAACGGACTCCAAATGGCACGAAACTTGACAGGCGGTCTACCGGTGGTGTACCAAGGTCTCCTGGCAAATCTCGGTCCCTTCCGAGAATGTTTAACACCTGCTCACGAAAAGAGGCAAAAGGGGGTGCCGAAGGACGTAGGAGTGCCGGATCGCAAAATGGACAACGGGGAAATTGCTCGGATGCATGAGACGAACACGTATGCAAATGCGATGCACATGATGACATGATATGAAATGCATGACATGGAAAAAAATGCAAAACGAAGACAAAACCCAACCACGAGGGAATATCATAACTTAGAGCCAAGAATGGCAAGAGTTGGAATACAAATATGGTAAGTTACATCCGGGGTGTTACAGTTGTGCCCACCTCGGTGGCCTCCTGCACTGCCTCTTCGCTCTATAAATGCCCAAATATTCCAAAAACCCTAGGGGAGTCGACGAAATTTTGTTACAGCCACTGACAGTTCCAGAACCACGAGATCCAATCTAGAGCCCCTCTCCGACACTCCGCCGGAGGGGGGAATCATCACCTGTGGCCATCTTCATCATCCCGACGGCCACCATGATGAGGAGGGAGTAGTCCTCCCTCGGGGCTGAGGATATCTACCAGTAGCTATGTGTTGTATCTCTCTCTCTCTCGTGTTCTTGAGATGGAACGATCATGATGTAACGCGGGTTTTGTTGACATAGATGAATCATATGGAGTTTTCCCCTCTCTATCTTCTTGATGAATTGAGTTCTCCCTTTGAAGTTTTCTTATCGGATTGAGTCTTTAAGGATTTGAGAGCACTTAATATGTGTTTTGCATGAGGATATCTGTAGTAACATTCGAACATCTAATTGAGTTACTTGATGTATATTATTGCGATCAACTTGTGGGTTCCGTGACTTTAGGACCTATGCATAGGGGTTGGCACACGTTCTCGTCTTGACTCTCTGATAGATATTTTGGGCCACTCCTTGGGAATCAAATAGATGAATCTGAAATTGTGTGATGCTTATCGTATGACCAAACCCACGGATATTTGCGGTGACATTGGAATATCAAGGTGACATTAGGGCTTTGGTTGATTTGCATCTTAAGGTGTTATTCTAAGGAATGGCTTTGTGGTGGTTTCGTGCCCGACAACAATTTCTATACAACAAGTAATTTTGGAGTGAACTCTACACCGCACTTGAGGGATTTGCGTATGATTCAACTATGTCAACATTGTTGGGAGATCACACTAGTGAAAGTACGGACCCTAGGCCTTGTTTCTAAGCATTGCAATACCGTTTTGTGCCCACTTACTATTGGTTACCTTGCTGTTTTTATAATTTCATATTACAAAAACCAGCATCTACTATCCATATTACACTTGTATCACCATCTCTTCGCTGAACTAGTGCACCTATACAATTTGCCATTGTATTGGGTGTGTTGGGGACACAAGAGACTTTTTACTATTTGGTTGCAGGGTCGTTTGAGAGACACCATCTTCATCCTACGCCTCCCACGGATTGATAAACCTTAGGTCATCCACTTGAGGGAAAATTGCTAATCCTACAAAACTCTGTGCTTGGAGGCCCAACACGTGTCTACAAGAATAGAGTTGCATAGTAGACATCAGGGTCGTGGTGGACATGCTGACCAAGGTAGCCCATTTCATTCTTATAAGGACCACGTACCGGGCGGATCAACTAGCTCAACTCTATGTTTCCAGAATCGTTAGTTTGCATGTGGTGCCAAGAACCATCACCTCCGACCAAGGGTCTCCTTTCACCTCAGCATTGTGGTCACGTCTTCATCAAGCCTTGGGAACAACCCTGAAGTACAGTACGGCTTATCACCCTCAGACAGATAGGCAGATAGAGCGAGTAAATCAAATACTCGAAGACATGCTTCGAGCATGTGCCCTTGCTCAAGGACCCAAATGGGAAGATAGTCTTCCTTACACGGAGTTTTCCTACAACAATAGCTATCAGACCAGTCTCAAGATGTCACCATACGAAGCCCTGTATGGACGTAAGTGTTGTACTCCGTTAAACTGGTCTCAGACCGGAGATAGTCGCATCGCCGGGACTCACTTGATGATGGAAGCTGAGAAACAAGTAAGGGAAATCCAAGACAGAATTCTAGTAGCCATGTCTCGACAAAAGAGTTACTATGATTCCAAACATCGACAGATCAGTTTTCAAATGGCGAATATGCCTACCTCCGAGTGACACCCATGATAGGAGTTAAAAGATTTTAGACTCGAGCAAAGCTTGCACCAATATACATTGGCCCGATCCCTGTCATGTCCAAGGTTGGTGCAGTGGCATATCAACTAGAACTTCCACCCGAGTTGTTGGAAGTACACGATGTCTTCCACGTATCGAAGTTACGGAAGTGTATCTCACCGCCAGAGACACGGACTGATGTGACAGAGATAGAGCTTGCTAAGGATCTGACTTATGAAGAGAAACATTTCCGAATAATGTATGGGATGGAAAGAGTCACTCGCAGCAAGTCAGTTAAGTTTTACAAGGTGCAGTGGGAACACCATACCGAGGATGAAGCTACCTGAGAAAGAGAGGAATTTTTTAGGACAACATACCCTGAATTGTTTCCCGAGCAACCGAATCTCGAGGAAAAGATTCATCCTGAGGGGGGAGGTTTGTGACACCCTGGTTTTTGCCACTTTTCTTTCTATGGAGTTTACTCCATATTTGGTTTGAATTTGAGTTTTTGAATTAACTCATTTGGACATAGCACTTGGGCATTCTTTTGGCTTTCACCCAAGTGACTCCCATCACTCCCAAAAACATCTCTTGCCCTCATATCTCTCAAAATAATGCCATGGGAATATTTATCTCAAAGGCATAGTATTCATTTTCTCTTTGAAAATGAATGGTTTGCACTTCTGCTCCAAAGCAACCCCTATTTTTCTTGCTCCTAAAAATATGAGAAAATTCTCAAATATTCTATGAATCATGTCTCAACTTTCTATGCAAAAATATCCTATGGTCATGTGGGGAATTTTAGCTGTAGAAAATCATTTCTCTCCTGGTCGGGAAAAGCACTTTGTGAAGGAAGTGTATTTTTGCCTGATCTTTTTGAGCAGGAATTTATATAGCTTAATGACCTTCCTAGCAAACTCTTAACCTCCAAGTTTCAGCTCTTAACCCCTTCTAGATTTCTCTCAGATGACTGCAACATTTCCTTTCCAGAAACTTGTCAGTAAGCTCAAGTCACCTTTGGTCGACCTGGCAATGAACAAACACATCAGCGTGACCTATCACTACAAGGACTTGGGACTAGACATGATTTTGCCGCTCTGGTGCACCGTATTGCACTAGTTCACGCGGTGACCACGTGTGTCCAGGGCACCTGGCATGCATTCGGTGCGCTCTACGCGTCGGTAACGCCACTGCTCCGCCCGTGCATCCACCCCAAGCCAACATAGCATGTCTTTCACCCTCTGCTGCCTTGACTCATCCCTCCCGACTTCTCACTGGCACACCCCGATGCTAGCGGTAGGCGATGTGGACGTGGACACAGTGGAGTAGAGAGCATAGTGCATTCGCGTGATCATGCCGTCCCCTTCCTGCGTCCTATGCTTGGTGCCACTCCTTCCTTGTGTGTGCATGATCACCAGTGACCTCTCCCATCGCTCTTAGGTCCTCTCGTCACCTCTTGCGATCTCCAAAACCTCCCCTGCGGAGCCGAGCTCGGCCACCTCGCTCTCCTATAAATAAAACACTCCCCGAGCCTCTCCAACCATCCCAAGCTCATCCACTGGCCACATATCGACTATTTTAGCTCTACAGCAAGGCCGGGCGGGCCTCTAGCCGCCGTTCCTCATCGGAGCTCGCCACAGATCCCCCTTGGCATTCCACTCCCTCCGGTGCTCTTCGACCCCTCCCGTCTGCTCAGGCGTGCTCGTGTGATACCTCTGGTCCAGACGGAACTGCTGGACCAAAGCTAGCTCGCTAGGAACGCCAACTCCGACAAGCCCCACTGCCCGCCATCTCCGGGGAAGATTGCTACAACACCGTCCGTCCATCCTAGCCCTCGCTCCGGTACATACGTGCTCCTCTCCGTGAACCGCGTCCAGCCATCCCTTCGTCAGCGGCTGCCGTGGCCTCCTCACTGGAGTACCACCAGGGACAGCGCCGCCGTCCTTTGTCTCCCACCCTCTCTCTTCTAAATCTGATAGTGGGACCCACCCGTTAGTCTCTCTCTTGAAGCGGTATAAGTGGAGGCATAAACCCAAAATACGCCTTCGACGTCACTCTTTCTCCAAATTCTGAAAATTCATTTTAATTCAGAAATTTGACCCAACTTTGACCAGCTATAACTTTTATTCTATAAGTCCAAATCAGTTGATTCTTTTTGCATTGGTTTTATCTTGAGCTCCTCTATCAGCATGAAACTTTTCCTATTTTTTCTTGCTGTTTAGAGTTTCTGGTGCACTTAAATGTGTTATGTGACATTTTCTTTATGCCATTTTGATTATTTCCAGAGGGATCTTGCTGCCTTGAGGAGGACCAGGAGGATTGTGACCCTCCTCTGAACTAAGGCAAGCCACCACAAATATTTGCAAGAGTGACATTTCAATGACTACGATTTTTACTTGAATATAACCTTATATAAAGAATATATTTATTTAAATAATTTCACTTGTGCTAGTTTCATATTCATGCTATGCTTACTATGTTTACAGAGGTATGTGAGTTATTTGGTCAAGTTTATGCTATAGGGTTAAAATGGTCATGAGCATGTTTATGTTAATACCGGCATTATCTTGAAATGGTGCATATGCGTATCATGGCATACTATGGCTCGAGTAAATTTCATTTCAAGTTAAACATGATTATAATACAACTTGAATATGTTGTTGATTGAGTCATGGTGCCACCAATCGAGCTTCCCAGCGCAACCACATTTGCCTTTATGGGAAGGCCCTTACTTGGTGTATTGTCATGCCTCTCGCCGGTCCCTCCAACTAGGGAAGGTTATGCGTTTGCGCTGCCCTGGCTTGGTAGGCAGGCATAGCCTTGTGTGCTCGTAGTTGTTTTGGTACCATTGTCCCCATTTGGGACCGTTTTGTTTTGCCACAACGGTGGCCATTGGATGTCTGGAGTGGCATCGGGTCCACCCATGACTTAGCCCAAAGGGGAGTTGGTCGGAGTGGCCGGGAGAGTGTCATGCAATAGAGTGGTCCTATCAGAAGACCGTTGGACCACCCCTATGGGAACACGAAGCCATGGGTTCCATGGTGTGGGTACAGTGTACTAACCTCTAAAGAGTGTGTTTAGTCTATCGATAGCCGTGCCCTCGGTCATGGACACGGTTCGTAGTAGGTCACACCATGGGCCAACAGAAATAATTAACCTGCACACGAAAGTTATACTTGTGGCACTCGATATGATAGATGAGCTATAGTAACCATCGAGATGGCTTCTCTTGTGATCTAGTGGTGATCACCGTGGTAACATGATGTTAATGGTTAAGAGGTAACCAAAATGGTAAGCTAGTCCGAGGGACCTGATTGCAAGCACTTTCACTTCATGGGTAGCATGTCACGTTCTTGCATATAACTTGCTTAAATATCATGTTGTTGATTACCATTGTTGCATTGTTTGTTGTGAGCTTGCGAGTAAATTCAAAGAACTCACCTGGCGTGTCATGCCAGTTTTAGGAGAAGCCAGACCAGAGTTGGAGTTGCATCATGCATCGCAGTCTAGGTCGTGTCCACATCAGTGTCCTTGTGAGATGGAATCTTTCTACGTCGTGGTTCTTCTGCTGAGTAGCTGTCGTCGCGGCCCCAACATGTCTACTAAATAATGTACATATGTCCAGCAGCACCGTGTGTGCCGCTTGGCCTCGTTAACTCATGTATCATATAGCCATGTATCGGCAAGAGATCAATAAAGCTGTTATATTTCTGTACCAAGTTGTTGTGTGCTGCCAGAAGACATGATCTTTGGGCTGGCAATGCAAGGTAAACCGGTTGCTCTGAGCCGAGGTGCCATAGCATCCTTCTAGACGCAGAGCTACAGAATTACCAGCCCACAAATGCCAGAATAATGGAGGCCTTCAACGGCCTCTATGAAGGCTTGATACGTCCATTTTGCATCATGTTTAGCTACTTTTATTTATAATGTTTTTATGCATTATAATGCTTTTTGGAGTAATTCTAATGCCTTCTCTTTCATAATATGCAAGGTTCACACAACGAGGGAGAATACTGGCAGCTAGAATTCTGGACCTGAAAAAGCTATGTCAGGCCACCTATTCTGCACAACTCCAAATGAGCTGAAACTTCACGGGGATTTTTTATGAATATATAAGAATTATTGGAGCAAATAGCTACCAGAGGGGGCCCTAGTGGGTTGTGCCCTCCTCGGCCCACCTCCGGTGCCCCTCTTCTGGTATATAAGTCATTTTGACCTAGAAAAAAATAAGGAGAGGACTTTCGGAACGAAGCGCCGCCGTCTCGAGGTGGAACTTGAGCGGGAGCACTTTTTCCCTCCAGCGGAGCGATTCCGCTAGGGGAACTTCCCTCTCGAAGGGGGAAATCATCGTCATCATCATCACCAACAACTCTCCCATCTTGGGGAGGGCAATCTCCATCAACTTCTTCAACATCACCATCTCATCTCAAGCCCTAGTTCATCTCTTGTGTTCAATCTTTGTACCGGAACCTTAGATTGGTGCTTGTGGGTGACTAGTAGTGATGATTACATCTTGTAGTTGATTACTATATGGTTTATTTGGTGGAGGATTATATGTTCATATCCATTATGCTATTTAATACCCCTCTGATCTTGAGCATGATTAACATTTGTGGGGAGTTACTTTTGTTCTTGAGGTCACGGGAGAAATCTTGTTGCAAGTAATCATGTGAACTTGATATGTGTTCGATATTTTGATGATATATATGTTGTTATTCCCTTAGTAGTGTCATGTGAACATCGACTACATGGCACTTCACCATATTTGGGCCTAAGGGGATGCATTGTGGAGTAGTTATTACATGATGGGTTGCAAGAGTGACAGAAGCTTAAACCCTAGTTTATGCGCTATTTCGTAAGGGACTGGTTTGGATCCAAAAGTTTAATGCTATGGTTAGATTTATTCTTAATACTTTTCTCGTAGTTGTGGATACTTGCAAGGGGGTTAATCATAAGTAGGAGGTTTGTTCAAGTAAGAATAGCACCTAAGCACCGGTCCACCCACATATCAAAATATCAAAGTAGGGAACACAAATCAAACCAACATGATGAAAGTGACTAGATGAAATTCCCGTGTACCCTCAAGAACGCTTTGCTTATCATAAGAGACCATTTTGGCCTATCATTTGCCTCAAACGGATTTGGCTACCTTGCTGCACTTTTGTTACCGTTATCGTAACTTGCTCGTAACAAATTATTTTATTATCAAACTACTCGTTACTTATAATTTCAGTGCTTGCAAAGAATACCTTGCTGAAAATCATTTGTCATTTCCTTCTGCTCCTCATTGGGTTCGACACTCTTACTTATTTAAAGGACTACAATTGATCCCCTATACTTGTGGGTCATCAAGGCTCTTTTCTGGCGCCATTGCTGGGGAGTGAAGCGCTCTTGGTAAGTGGAAATCGATAAGGAAAAACTATTACTACATGCCGAAATTTATTGTTACTTATTACTATGGAGAACAATCCTTTGAGGGGTTTGTTCGGGGTATCTTGACCTCGCCCGAAACCACAATTAGTTGCTCCTCAACCTACTGCACCTACTGAAAATATTGGTTATGAAATTCCTTTGGTATGGTAGAACAACTGCTAGCTAATCCTTATGCAGGAGATGGAACCAAACATCCTGATGTGCACTTGATATATGTGGATGAAATTTGTGGATTATTTAAGCTTGCAGGTTTACCCAAAGATGAGGCTAAGAAGAAGGTTTTCCCTTTATCTTTGAAGGGAAAAAGCATTGGCATGGTATAGGCTATGCGATGAAATTGGATCTTGGAATTGGAATCGATTGAAATTGGAATTTCACCAAAAAAATTATCCTATGCATCTAGTTCATCATGATCGGAATTACATATATAATTTTTGGCCTCATGAAGGAGAAAGTATCGCACTAGCTTGGGGTAGGCTTAATTCAATGTTATATTCATGCCCCAATCATGAGCTCTCAAGTGAAATTATTATTCAAAATTTTTATGCTCGGCTTTCTCGTGATGATCAATCCATGCTTGATACTTCTTGTACTGGTTCCTTTACGAAGAAGACTATTGAATTTAGGTGGGATCTTTTAGAAAGAATTAAACACAACTCTGAAGATTGGGAACTCGACAAAGGTAAAGAGTGAGGTATTAAGCTTAAGTATGGTTGTTTTAAATCTTTTATGAATACCGATGCCTTTCAAAAGTTTAGCACTAAATATGGACTTGACTCTGAGATAGTAGCCTCCTTTTGTGAATCATTTTCTACTCATGTTGATCTCCCTAAGGAGAAGTGGTTTAAATATGACCCACCTATTAAAGAAGAAATTAAAGAACCGGTAATAGCTAAAGATGAAACTATTATTTATAATGTTGATCCAGTTGTTCCTACTGCTTATATTGAAAAACCACCTTTCCCTGTTAGGATAAAGGAACATGCTAAAGTTTCAACTATGGTCAATAAACGTTATATAAGAGTGCCTAGACCTGCTGAACAAATCAAAGTAGAACCTAGTGTTGCTATGGTTAAAGATCTCCTGGTAGAAAATTTAGATGGGCATGTTATTTACTTCTTTGATGAAGCTGCTAGAATTGCCAAGCCTGATGAAAAAGTTAAACATAGAACTGTTATTGGCATGCCTATTGTCTCAGTCAAAATAGGAGATCACTGTTATCATGGTTTATGTGACTTAGGTGCTAGCGTGAGTGATATTCTTTTACCTTATATCAAGAAATTATGAATGATATAGCACCCGCTGAAATAGAAGACATAGATGTTACTTTAAACTTACTAATAGAGACACCATCACATCACTTGGAGTGGTTAGAGATGTTGAAGTCTTGTGTGGGAAAATAAAATATCCAACTGATTTTCTTGTTCTGGGTTCCCCACAAGATGAGTTTTGTCCCATTGTCTTTGGTAGACCTTTCTTAAACACCATTAATGCTAAAATAGATTGTGAGAAACAAATTGTCGGTGTTAGTTTTGGTGATGAGTCTTGTGAGTTTAATTTTTCTAAGTTTAGTAGAAAACATCATAAGAAAGAATTACCTAGTAAGGATGAAATAATTGGTCTTTCTTCTATTGCCGTGCCTCCTACTGATCCACTAGAACAATATTTGCTAGAACATGAAAATGATATGCATATGCATGAAACAAATGAGATAGATAAAATTTTCTTTGAACTACAACCTATGCTTAAACACAATTTTCCTATTGAAACTTTAGGAGGGCCTCCTCCACCTAAAGGTGATCCTGTGTTTGAATTAAAACAATTGGAAGACACTTTGAAATATGCTTATCTTGATGAGAAAAAGATATATCATGTTATTATTAGTACTAACCTTTTAGAACATGAAGAAGAAATATTATTGAAAATTCTGAAGAAGCACCGAGCCGCTATTGGATATACTCTTGATGGTATTAAGGGCATTAGTCCCACTCTCTATCAGCACAAGATTAATATGGAGCCTGACGCTAAACTCGTTGTTGATCACCAATGACATTTAAATCCTAAAATGAAAGAAGTGGTAAGAACTGAAATACTGAAGCTTCTGGAAGTAGGTATAATTCATCCCATAACCGATAGTAGATGGGTAAGTCATGTTCATTGTGTCCCTAAGAAGGGACGTATTATTGTTGTTCCTAATGATAAAAATGAACTTATTCCACAAGGAACTGTCACTAGATATAGAATGGTAATTGATTTTATAAAATTAAATAAAGCAACTAGAAAAGATCATTACCCTCTACCTTTTATTGATCAAATGCTAGAAAGACTTTCCAAGCACACACAATTTTGTTTCCTAGAAGGATATTCTGGTTTCTCTCAAGTACCCGTTTCACAACCTGATCAAGAGAAAACCACCTTTACTTGTCCTTTTGGAACTTATGCTTAAAGACGTACTCCCTCCGTCTGCAAATAAGTGTACATCTAGCTTTTGTTCTAAGTCAAAGTTTTAAAATTTTGACGAACTTTATAGAAAATAGTAGCAACATATATAACATAACATCAAATAGATATATTGTCAAAGTACATTTCAAAACAAATCTAGTGATACTAATTTGGTGCCATAAATGCTTTTACTTTTTCCTAGAAATATGGTCAAAGTTTTAAAACTTTGACTTAATACAAAAGCTAGATGCACACTTATTCGCGGACAGAGGGAGTATGCCTTTTGGTTTATGTAATGCACCTGCTACCTTTCAAAGATGTATGACTGCTATATTCTTTGATTTTTGTGAAAAGATTGTTAAGGTTTTCCTGGATGATTTTTCCGTTTACGAAACTTCTTTTGATGATTTCTTAAGCAACCTTGATCGAGTTTTGCAGAGATGCGAGCAAACTAATCTTGTCTTGAATTGGGAGAAGTGCCACTTTATGGTTAATGAAGGTATTGTCTTGGGGCATAAAATTTTTGAACAAGGTATTGAGGTGGATAAAGCTGAAGTTGATGCCATTGAGAAAATGCAGTGTCCTAAAGATATCAAAGGTATTCGTAGTTTCCTCGGTCATGCTGGTTTCTATAGGAGATTTATTAAAGACTTCTCTAAAATTTCTAGGCCCCTTAAAAATATTTTACAAAAGGATGTTCCATTTGTTTTTGATGATGATTGTGTAGAAGCCTTTGAAACACTTAAGGAAGTCTTAGTTTCTGCAACTATTGTTCGACCACCTGATTGGAACTTTCCTTTCGAAATTATGTGTGATGCTAGTGATTATGTTGTTGATGCTGTTTTAGGACAAAGAGTTGATAACAAATTAAATGCCATTCATTATGCTAGTAAAACTCTTGACAGTGCCCAAAGAAACTATGCTACTACTGAAAAATAATTTTTAGCAGTTGTGCTTGCTTGTGACAAATTTAGATCTTAGATTGTTGATTCCAAAGTAATTGTTCACACCGATCATGCTGCTATTAAATATCTCATGAAAAAGAAAGATGATAAACTTAGACTCATTAGGTGGGTTCTTTTGTTACAAGAATTTGACTTACATATCACCGATAGAAAAGGAGCTGAGAGCCTCGTAGTTGATAACTTGTCTAGGTTAGATAATATTCTTGATGACCCACAACCCATTAATGATAGTTTTCCTGATGAACAATTGGCTACAATAAATGTTTCTTATAACACTCCTTGGTATGCTGACTATGCTAATTATATTGTTGCTAAATACATACCACCTTGTTTCGCAGACCAACAAAAGAAAAAATTCTTCTATGATTTAAGACATTACTTTTGGGATGACCCACAACTTTATAAAGAAGCAGTAGATGGTATTATTAGACGTTGTGTACCTGAGCATGAACAGGGACAAATCCTACGGAAATGTCACTCCGAAGCTTATGGAGGGCATCATGCGGGAGACATGACTGCTCAAAGGTATTGCAATTTGGTTTTTATTGGCCTACTCTCTTCAAGGATGCCCGTAAGTTTGTTTTATCTTGTGATGAATGTCAAAGAATCGGTATCTAATATTGGTAAGCGCCAAGAAATGCCTATGAATTATTCACTTGTTGTTGAACCATTTTATGTTTGGGGTTTTGA
This sequence comes from Triticum dicoccoides, assembly GCF_002162155.2. NCBI lineage: Eukaryota > Viridiplantae > Streptophyta > Magnoliopsida > Poales > Poaceae > Triticum > Triticum dicoccoides. The sequence goes on along the minus strand of NC_041386.1, from coordinate 249,448,813 downwards.
TTACATGGGACCTTCTCCTTCCTCTAATGGGTATACACATTTTTGGTTGTTGTTGATTATGTTACTAAGTGGGTGGAAGCTATTCCAACTAGTAGTGCTGATCACAACACTTCTATTAAAATGCTTAAGGAAGTTATTTTCCCAAGGTTTGGAGTCCCTAGATATTTAATGACTGATGGTGGTTCACACTTTATTCATGGTGCTTTTCGTAGAATGCTTGCTAAGTATGATGTTAACCATAGAATTGCATCACCCTATCATCCTCAGTCTAGTGATCAAGTTGAACTTAGCAATAGAGAAATAAAATTAATTTTACAAAAAACAGTCAATAGGTCCCGAAAGAATTGGTCTAAGAAATTAGATGATGCACTTTGGGCTTTTAGAACAGCATATAAAAATTCTATGGGTATGTCTCCTTACAAAATGGTTTATGGAAAAGCTTTTCATTTGCCTCTTGAGTTAGAACATAAAGCATTTTGGCAATTATAGAACTCAACTATGTTTTGAAACTTCCCGGTGAAAAGAGGTTATTTGATATCAGCTCACTAGATGAAGGGAGAAACCAAGCATATGAAAATGCCAAGTTATTTAAAGAAAAAGTCAAAAGATGGCATGATAAAAGAATCCAAAAGCGTGAGTTATGTTGGATTTCGGGTTCTGGCAAAACCATTGAGGTTCGAACACTGGGGTGCGCACGAAGATCTCTCCTCCCTCTAGCTCACGCCCTCACCGCAATCTCAAGGCTTAGCGCGTCGAACTCGCAGAACAAAGGAACACAAGATTTATACTAGTTCGGGCCACCGATGTGGTGTAATACCCTACTCCAGTGTGGTGTGGTGGATTGCCTCTTGGGCTGGGGATGAACAGTTACAAGGGAAGAACAGCCTTCTGAGGAGAGGTGCTCTTGTGCTTGGTGAGTTGATGGGGTCGAGGATCCTTCTCTTTCTAAGGTGGTGGCTAGCCCTATTTATAGAGGACCGGGTCCTCTTCCCAAATATTAGGCGGGAAGGGATCCCACAACGGCCAGTTTGAAGGGGGACAGCTAGTACAGGCTATCCTGACAAAAGATGGTCTTCGCATGCCAAAGGCTCTGGTGATGACACCGTCTTGGGCTCCACGGTGACCTCTGTCCTGTCGTCCTACTGGTCTTGGTCTCATTGCACCGATATGGAAACCTTTGCTTGATGCCTCGGGACTCCGCGACTGTGCTTGCTTCTTTAGCACCAAAGAGGAAGCGAGGACACTGTGCACGCTGGCGCCCGCCTGGCCTTGGTCATCATGGCTTGCGTCATAGGAACCTCGCGAGGTGCCCCTTGCCTTGATCTCTCCACCCCTCGCGAGCCAGTATGGTGAGGCCGCCCCCGAGGAGGTCTTGCATCGTATGCCTTGCGAGGGTCTTGAGTGTTTGCTGGTGAAGATGGGTCGTACAGGGCCGCTGGTGGAGTCACTCCGTGGGCCGCAGGCAGGAAGTCTGTGGACCCCCGTTCCCAGGACGCCGACAAGTTCAAAGTTGGAAAATATGTTCTTTTGTACAACTCTCATTTCAGATTCTTTGTAGGAAAACTCCTCTCCAAGTGGGACGGGCCCTATGTTATCAAGGAGATTTATCGGTCTGGAGCCATCAAAATAAGTAATGCCAAAGGTACAAACCCGAAGGTTGTCAATGGGCAAAGAATACAACATTATATCTTAGGTACACCCATTATTGTTGAAAGCAATATTATCCAAACTATGACACCGGAAGAACACATAAAAGAAACCTTCTGAAACACTCCATAATCATGAAAAAAGAGAAGGTGTGTGATACAGTAAGTAAACGGACTCCGAAAAATCCGCAAAAATATTTTCTGGCAGTTTTGGAATACATTAAAAATTAGGAAAATAAGAAACAACCAGGAAGACACCATTGGTGGGCACAAGACACCAGGGCGTGCCTGGCGGTTGTGCCCACCTTGGCTACCATCCGGACTCCATTTTTCTTTCGTTTGCATGTTTCCCAAGATAAAAAATCTTTATATACCCCCCCGAGCCTATTGACCAATCGCGGAGAAATCTTCTGTTTTCTTTTCTTGCTGTTTTCTGACAGATCTAATTCATCATGGCCGCTTGGAGCTCATCCAAGGACAAGTTCTTTGAGAACCTCATCAACCCATATTTGCAGGAGGTGATCCAGCACCCTCAAGCTATCGAGATGCGTGAGCGGGTGCTCCACATCCGCGACATCTATGGTCCCAAAGGGACGGGAACCATGGAGGCCAGGCTTGAAGCTATGGAGTAGGAGATCTTCAGATGCACACTACTAGAATCAGCTTCTTTGCCGTCCGCCATGGCGGACGGCAAAGGCATGGATCACAGACGGCAAACGTCTTTGCCGTCCGCCAGCAGACGGCAACTGTCCGTCTGAACATGTGCCAGCAAAGGCCTTCTTTGTCGTCCTCTCCCTGGAAATGGATGGGAAAGGATTTTGCCGTCCGCCATCCGAGGCCAGCAGACGGCAACGACAACGGACGGCAGTGCGGTGGCGTGAGTGCCGTTAGGGGGTTAACGGCGCTCTTTGTCGCCAGCCAGCGGACGGCAAAGAGTCAAAGCTCTTTGTCATCCGCTGACAGACGACAAAGAGCTCAGATAGGCAATACTGGGAAGCTGCCACGTGGCCAGTTATTTCGTCTGCCAGCGGACGGCAAAGTGATTTGAATATTTACCGTCTGCCAGCAGACGACAAAGTGACCAAATAGGCAGCCAGTGTTTCCCAGGTTTTACAGGTAGCTGCCACGTGTCCTCTTTGCCGTCTGCTGGCAGACGGCAAAGAGCTTCGCCGTCTGCTAGCAGATGGCAAAGAGGCTACATACCCCCTGTTTTTATTTGTATCCATTTAATTTCACAAGAATTCACACACAGATATACATACATACATACATACATACATATATATATATATATATATATATATATATATATATTCACATGCACAGCAGACATATGATGTATCCAACACATAGCTCCATCCATGACAACATACATACATAATAACAAACAGAGTTCCATCCATACATATTACAGTAACATCACAATGTTCATCCAACACATTGTTCCATGCATGCATGCATATAACAAAGTTCCACATTTTTTATCGATATGAACGAAAAAAATAAAAGGGAAACAAGCACTCCATCCATGCAAGCTTCCATATAGTGAATTAAATCTGCAAAATGGGAAACAAGAAAGTTAGAAGAAGAAGACTAGAATCAGAAGAAGAAGAATAAAATGAAGAAGAAGAATTAAGCATACTTAGGTAAAATGGAGCTAACCTAGCTAATTGTGCCATTTTTGAGTGAACTAAGCATATTATGCCATTTTTGATATAACTTAGAGCTAACTTCATTTTGGAGAAGAAGAAGAAAACTAAAAGAAGAAGAAGAAGAAAACTAGAAGAAGAAGACTAAAAGAAGAACTTCTTCTTCTTTTCTTCTTCTTCTTCTTCTTCTTTTTCTTCTTCTTCTTTTCTTCCTATTCCTTCTTTTCTTCCTCTTTCTGGATTTTTTTCATCTTATTATGTCATTTGTGGACTAAATAGGCTAAATTATGTCATAAATGGACTAAATAGGCTAAATAAGAAGAAAAATGCCATTTTTGAGCTTACCTAGCTAATTATGCCATTTTCGACCTAACTAAGCATATTATGAGATATAACTTAGAGCTTACTTCATTTTGGAGATGAAGAAGAAGAAAACTAGAGGAAGAAGAAGAAGAAGACTAAAAGAAGACGAAGACGAAGAAGATCTTCTTCTTTTCTTCTTCTTCTTCTTCTTCTTCTTCTTCTTCTTCTTCTTCTTTTCTTCATCTTATTATGTCATTTGTGGACTAAATAGGCTAAATTATGTCATAAATGAACTAAATAG
>NC_041386.1:249441365-249444696 GCF_002162155.2 Triticum dicoccoides | reverse complement strand
CTAAATAAGAAGAAAAATCCATTTTTGAGCTTACCTAGCTAATTATGCCATTTTAACCTAACTAAGCATAACTTAGAGCTAACTTAATTTTGGAGAAGAAGAAGAAGAAGAAGAAGAGAAGAAGAAGAAGAAGAAGAAGAAGAAGAACTAATCTTGAAGAAGAAGAAGAAGGAGGAGGAGGAGGAGGAGAAGAAGAAGAAGAAGAAGGAGAAGAAGAAGAAGATTAGTTACTAGTCTTCTTCTTCTTCTTCTTCTTTTCTTCCTATTCCTTCTTTCCTTCCTCTTCCTTGATTTTCTTCATCTTATTATGTCATTTGTGGACTAAATAGGCTAAATTATGTCATAAATGGACTAAACACGCTAAATAAGAAGAAAACTACCGTTATGACGGAGGTGTAGGAATGGTCGGGGCTGCGCCAGTGCCAGACGAAGGTGAAGGACCGGTCGGGGTTTCGGCATTGGCAGAAGGAGTGGTCGATGCTTGTCAGGAGCCATGATGCACAAAAGATCATTTCCAATAATTTATCGTTAGCAAGTTCGCAAAGTGAAATGTGAATAGTAGTAAGCAACGACCATTCAAATCAAACTCACCGTGTTCGCCGAAGCAATCTGGGGCATCGGCGGAGGGGCCTGACCGTTTTTCTCGCACATGGTCTGCACATTTGGTTCTCACGAGTCAGTCATATTAGATAGTAATGCGAACATTACGTGCATGATTGGGCTAATATGCACGAGAAACGTACCACGATGAGCTTGTATAGGGCTCGGTTACTGATGTCATTCCGGTTCCTCTCCTCCTCCAACAGCTTAGCCGTCTTCTCCTCCATCTCCTTTTTTGCCTCCTCCACAAGCTCCTTCATCTTCAATCTCTCTTTCTCAACAATAGCCTGCAACACACCACTCCTCGTTAGCATTGTAATCATCGACGGACGCACACACAATGTAATGGAGGAAAGGTGAGAGAGTCCGTATAACTTACCGCCATGGCGATCTCCATGGGCCGTGCATGAGGCGTTATCTCAGGATCAGAGCTACTCAGGTGCTTCTTGATCTACGGGAGAGTCTTAGGACAACGTATCAGTCCATCACCAATGGCTTGAGAGCCATGGGACCTCCCGCCACCAGATATCATCACCAGCTCTGTATCAAAAGGATCCTGGCTCGGGTTAAAGTCCTCCCCTTTCCTCGCCTTCCCCTCGTCTCTGTACCTCACAAGCTTGTGGTGGGAGGTCTTCTTGGTGAAGCTCTCTGGATCATCTAGGTCAGACTCCATGAATGGCTTGGCCTTCTTGTACGGGGCCATATGGGCCATGCCATAGAGGTCGAACAGACCTGGCACAGGCTTCTTATGGTGGTGCGCCTGAGAGAGAGGAACAAAATATTAGTTAAGGGCTCAAGCTAGCATGAAGAATGATATGTCTATGTAAATAGGTCATTTTGGAGCTAACTAGCTAAGATTAGTATAGGTCGTTATTGAGCTATCGAAGGTAGTTATGCCATTTTTTAACTGACTAAAGCATATTAAGTCATTTTATAGAGCTATCTAAGGTTATTATGTCATTTTAGAGCTAAATATGTCATAAATGAACTATCTAGCATGAAGAATGAATTGCATGAATCATGTAGCAAACCACATACCCAGTTATCTCCGTACTCAAACAGGTTGGAGCTCCCTTGATGGTGTGGTACACCTTCCATTTGGTCGCGCTTATCCTTGGCCCTTTGGTGTTCGACTTTCCATTGGGAAGAGCACCACGCATCCACCAACGCCTCCCAACAGTCCATCTTATCCACACACACCATCTCGGGGGCACCTATGTGAGTCAAGAGAAATTTTAGCGCTACGCCTACGAATCAAATCAAGAAAACTAAGTTCAAGGCCTTAAGAATAGGTAATTACCTGCATGTACTTCTCCTTACTCAGAAACTTGCCACGACACTTCTGCTTGCCCCTCTTAATACCCTTCGAGGCGTAGTAGTCTCAAATGGCCTGCACCCGAGCCTCGTGCCTTAAGTTCTGAAGTAGGCGCTTGCACTCATTTTCAACAACCATACATGCGGCCTCCTGCTCTCCCTCTGAAACCCTATAGAAGGTCTGCAATTAAACAAGACAACACTGATTAGTACAATCACTAGGTAGTGTTGATTTTTAATTCCGTAAAGGAGAAATTACTCAAAACCGACGAAACACAATGTCAACCACCATCTCACACAAGACACCGTTGACCCTCTCCTCCGGCGGGGCCAGGGCAACCGAGTACAGCTCCCAGGTCAGTGCTAGCTGTGGAACCCGACCCTTACCGGGCAACGTGACCCACCCAGGGAAGTGCTACCGGCAAAGCACACCAAGGACCTGGTTGGGCCTATGGGAACCACGGGGGTATACCCAGCCCCTACAGTATGACAAGGCCAACACATTAGATATTAATTTGAAGGAACATGAAGGCAAAAGGTTAAAAAATAGTGAATGCACTTACTTCAACCCTTTACGCGCAATCAACCACCTCTGGTCGGGGGTCGTCGGCACGGGCAGGAGCTTTGTAGCGCCACGCTTATAGACCTTCATGCCCTTTTCAACCAACTCGTCGTCGCTGTAGCTATCATCTGAAAAAGGTGTCCTTGCTACCATCCTCCGGCCACTAGCCTTCGGATTCTCGTGGGCCGAAGACCCCATGACCGGAGTCTTCTGGGACAAAGACCCCATGACCGAAGTCTTCTGAGACAAAGACCCTGGGACCGGACTCACGTGGGGCGAAGGATCGGCGACCCAAGTCTGGTCGGGGGAAGGATCAGCGACCGGAGGCTCATGGACCGGAGTCCGAGACGGGTCCACATCAGACGGAGCACTCATGTGGTCGGGTGAATCAGCTGAGGGTGGGGGCGAGGAAGGCGTAATAGCCTTCCTGCCTCTCCCGCTGCCACGTCCACCTCTAGCAGGCTTCTTTGTCCTCCCCGACCTCTCCCAGCCGAAGAAGAAGCGCCAGCCGCAGTTGTCTGCATACTTAATAGTAGCGCTCTCCGGAGGGGCTGGGCTGGAATAATGGAACCACCCCTCCCAGTAGCGCTCGCAGGAGGATCAGGGCGCTCTGGACCCTTGCCCACCATCCTGTCAACACCTGCAATGACAAAAAGTAAACGAAATTAGTACAACATAAAAAAATTGGATACTTGATGAACATAATAATATGTATATAATTTAAGTGTATCATAATCATGACCATAATAAAAATACACCCGATCGACACAAATATATATGGGGTCGGGTGTGGTGTCAGGGTGTCGGGGTCGGGGTGTCAGGGTCGGGGTCGGGGCGTGGTGTCAGGGTGTCGGG
>NC_041386.1:249424610-249440512 GCF_002162155.2 Triticum dicoccoides | reverse complement strand
TAAACTAAAACTAAAACTAATCTAAAATAAACTAAAGTAAAATAAACTAAAACTAAAACTAATATAAAATAAACTAAAACTAAAACTAATCTAAAATAAACTAAACTAAAGATAAACTAAAACTAAAACTAAACTATAACTATAACTAAAACAGAAACTAAACTAAAAGAAACAAAAAGAAACTAATTGAACGAAAAAGGGGGAGGAGCTCACCTGGTGGAGGGGGAGGCCGGACGGCTGTGGCGGCCGCTGGAGGAGGCGGCGACCCAGTGGAGGGGGAGGCCGGACGGCCGTGGCGGGACAGGGCGGGGACGGCGACGGGGCGGGGACGGTGATACGTCCATTTTGCATCATGCTTTTATATCGATATTTATTGCATTATGGACTGTTATTTCACTTTATGTCACAATACTTATGGCTATTCTCTCTTATTTTACAAGGTTTACATAAGGAGGGAGAATGCTGGCAGCTGGAATTCTGGGCTGGAAAAGGAGCAAATATTAGAGACCAATTCTGTGCAACTCCAAAAGTCCTGAAACTCCACGGAACATCCTAAAATAAATAAAGAAAAATCCTCGCCAAAGATGAAGGCCAGGGGGCCCACACCCTTCTCACGAGGGTAGGGGGCGCACCCCCCTAGGGTGTGCCCCCTACCTCGTGGGCCCCCTGGTGGCTCTCCGATGTCCATCTTATCCTATATGAAGTCTTTCGATGAGAAAAAAAGAAGAAGGAACTTTTCGGGACTAGACTCCGCTGCCACGAGGCGGAACCTTGGCGGAACCAATCTAGAGCTCCGGCAGAGCTGTTCTGCTGGGGATACTTCCCTCCGGGAGGGGGAAATCATCACTATCGTCATCACCAACGCTCCTCTCATCGGGAGAGGGAAATCTCCATCAACATCTTCACTAGCACCATCTCATCTCCAAACCCTAGTTCATCTCTTGTATCCAATTCTTGTCTCAAAGTCCGGGATTGGTGCTAGTAGGTTGCTAGTAGTGTTGATTACTCCTTGTAGTTGATGCTAATTGGTTTATTTGGTGGAAGATCATATGTTCAGATCCTATATGCATATTATTACCCCTCTAATTATGAATATGAATATGCTTTGTGAGTAATTACGTTTGTTCCTGAGGACAAGGGAGAAGTCTTGCTATTAGTAGTCATGTGAATTTGGTATTCGTTTGATATTTTGATAAGATGTATGTTGTCTAGCCTCCAGTGGTGTTATGTGAACATTGACTACATAACACTTCACCATTATTTGGGCCTAGAGGAAGGCATTGGGAAGTAATAAGTAGATGATGGGTTCCTAGAGTGACAGAAGCTTAAACCCTAGTTTATGCGTTGCTTCGTAAGGGGCTGATTTGGATCCATATGTTTCATGCTATGGTTAGGTTTACCTTAATACTTTTGTTGTAGTTGCGGATGCTTGCAATAGAGGTTAATCATAAGTGGGATGCTTGTTCAAGTAAGAACAGCACCCAAGCACCGGTCCACCCACATATCAAATTATCAAAGTATCAAACGCGAATCATATGAACGTGATGAAAACTAGCTTGACGATATTTCCATGTGTCCTCGGGAGCGCTTTTCCTATTATAAGAGTTTGTTCCGGCTTGTCCTTTGCAACAAAAAGGATTGGGCCACCTTGCTGCACTTTATTTACTTTTGTTACTTGTTGCTCGTTACAATCTATCTTATCACAAAACTATCTGTTACCACTTATTTCAGTACTTGCAGAGAATACCTTGCTGAAAACCGCTTATCATTTCCTTCTGCTCCTCGTTGGGTTCGACACTCTTACTTATTGAAAGGACTACGATAGATCCCCTATACTTGTGGGTCATCAAGATTCTTTTCTGGCGCCATTTCCGGGGAGTGTAGCGCCTTTTGTAGGTGGAATTTGGTAAGGAAAAATTTACATAGTGTGCTGAAATTTACTATCACTTGTTACTATGGAAAGTAATTCTCTGAGGGGCTTGTTCGGGGTATCTTCACCCCGTCCAGTAGAGCAAAGAGTTGCTCCTCAACCTACTGAACCTATTGAAAATGAAACTCCTTTTGAATTTCCTTCGGGTATGATGGAAAAACTTCTAGCTAACCCTTTTACAAGAGATGGAACAAAGCATCCTGATGAGCACTTAATATATGTGGATGAAGTTTGTGGATTATTTAAGCTTGCAGGTATACCCGATGATGTTGCTAAGAAGAAGGTATTCCCTTTATCTTTGAAGGGAGACGCATTGATATGGTATAGGCTATGTGATGATATGAGATCATGGGACTATAAAAGATTGAAGTTGGAATTTCATCAAAAGTATTACCCTATGCATCTTGTTCATCGTGATCGCAATTATATATATAATTTCTGGCCTCGTGAAGGAGAAAGCATCGCTCAAGCTTGGGGGAGGCTTAAATCAATGTTATATTCATGCCCCAATCATGAGCTCCCGAGAGAAATAATTATGCAAAGTTTTTATGCTCGGCTTTCTGAAAACAAACGCACCATGCTCGATACTTCTTGTGCTGGCTCTTTTATGATGAAGACTATTGAATTCAGATGGAATTTATTGGATAGAATTAAACGCAACTCCGAAGATTGGGACCTCGACAAAGGTAAGGAGTCAGGTATGACACCTAAGTTTGATTGTGTTAAATCTTTTATGGATACCGATATTTTCCGTAAGTTTAGCACTAAATATGGACTTGACTCTGAGATAGTAGCTTCTTTCTATGAATCTTTTGCTACTTATGTTGATCTCCCTAAGGAGAAGTGGTTTAAATATCATCCTCCCATAGAAGTAAAAGTAGCTGCACCTATTAAAGTTGAAGAAAAGATTGTTACTTATAATGATCCTATTGTTCCTACTTCTTATGGTGAGAAACCACCTTTCCCTATTAGAATAAAGGATCATGCTAAAGCTTCAACTATTGTTTGTAAAAGCAATATTAGAACTTATACACCTCCTGAGCAAGTTAAAGTAGAACCTAATATTGCTATTGTTAAAGATCTCTTGTCTGATAATATTGATGGGCATGTTATTCAGTTCGAAGGTGAAACTACTAGAATTGCTAAACCTTGTGATAAAGATAAACATAGACATGTGGTAGGCGTGCCTGTTATTTCTGTTAAAATAGGAGATCATTGTTATCATCACTTATGTGATATGGGTGCTAGTGCTAGTGCAATACCTATTGACTTATACAAAGAAATTAAGAATGAAATTGCACCTGCTGAGTTAGAAGGTATTGATGTCACAATTAAACTTGCCAATAGAGATACTATTTCACCAATTGGAATTGTTAGAGATGTTGAAGTCTTGTGTGGGAAAACTAAATATCCTGCTGATTTTCTTGTTCTTACTTCTCCGCAAGATAGCTTTTGTCCCATTATAGTTGGTAGACCCTTCTTGAATACTGTCAATGCTACCATAGATTACACAAAGAATGTTGTTACTATTGGCTTGGATGATATGGTTCATGAGTTTAATTTCTCTAAATTTAGTAAACAACATCGTGAGGAAGAATTACCTACAAAGGATGAAATTATTGGTCTTGCTTCTATTGCCGTACCTCCTAGTGATCCTTTAGAACACTATTTGCTAGACCATGAAAATGATATGTTCATGAATGAAAGAAGGGAAATAGATGAAATACTCTTTAAATAGGAACCTATTCTGCAACACAATTTGCCTGTTGAAATTTTAGGGGATCCTCCTCCTCCCAAGGGTGATCCCGTGTTCGAGCTTAAACCTTTGCCTGATAATCTTAAATAGGCTTATCTTGATGAAAAGAAGATATATCCTTTTATTATTAGTGCTAACCTTTGAGAGCATGAAGAAGAAAGATTATTGAAAAGTCTGAAGAAGCATCGAGCTGCTATTGGATATACTCTTGATGATCTTAAGAGCATTAGTCCCACTCTATGTCAACATAAAATAAATTTGGAAGCAGATGCCAAACTAGTTCGTGATCCTCAACGACGTCTGAATCCTAAAATGAAAGAAGTGGTAAGAAAAGAAATACTCAAGCTTCTGGAGGCAGGTATAATTTATCCCGTTGCTGATAGTGAGTGGGTAAGTCCTGTACATTGTGTCCCTAAGATGGGAGGTATTAGAGCATCTCCAATAGGCACCGGTCGCGCTGCACGCAAAAAACAGATATGCCGCGTGCGCATCGGCTGGTTTGGCGTGGCGCGCAGTGCTGGCTCCAGCGGCCGCGCTAAAATACAGCGCGCGCGTCGCTCCAGCAGTGCGCGCGACTCGCCGGTGCATTGCATATGGCATTTTTCAACACAAAATGATGAACATTTTCAACACAATAAAAATTTCACACAAACAAGTTGATGAAGTTCATGCCCACAAGTTTAAAATCATGCCCACAAGTTCATCCAACCAAGTTCCAAAATGCAAATCAAGTTCAATACACAAAGGAAAGACACATCATTCCTCGTCCTCATCCTCGTCTTCGTCCTCGTCCTCATCTTCGGAAGACGATTCTTCCGCCTCCGAAGATGAATCTTCCTCCCTCTCCTCATCGCGCACCGCATCACATGAAGCTCTGACGGTGTTGGCAAGATCTTCAACGGCATCTTCATGGGAATGTGTGCGAGGAGGCTCATCGAAAGACATTCCGCCCATGGCGGCCGGAGGTGCACCCATGCCTCCCATGAGAGAAGCAAAACTCATGCCTCCCATCATGGCCATAGCGTCGGTGGGTGCTCCAAAGCCAGCCATGCCTCCCATTGCACCTAAACCGCCCACGGTACCTCCGAAACCACCCATGGCGCCGAGGCCACCGCCACCCATGGCGCCGAGGCCACCACCACCCATGGCGCCGATGCCACCGCCACCCATTGCACCGAGGCCACCGCCACCCATTGCATGAACCATGGCTCTTTTTTGAATCAAGACTTCTTGTTGGGCAAGATTGACATACTCCTTTTGCGCCGCATTGAGGTTAGTTGTGTCCAAGAAGAACAAGTGCTTCTCCCATTCCAACAATCTAGTTCGCTCTGCATTGCTCACCTTCCTCTCCTCCAAAGCCACCTTCCTCTCCTCGGCCGCCACCCTCCTCTCCTCGGCCGCCAACCTTCTCTCCTCGGCCGCGGCATCTTAGGTCCTTGCCAGTTTCCTCACCTCGTTGGCTTCTTTTCTTGCCTTCACAATAGCTTACATAGCATTTTTGAGCTCATCATCTCCTTTCCTCTTCTTCTTTTCGGTTTTGTCTTTCTTGCACCCATCCGGCCGCTTTGGCTTCGAGTATGAAACCGAGTTGGGTGTGGGGCTTCTCTTGCCGTCATCACTTGATGCATCATCCTCCTCCTCATCATCATCCAACTTAATTGTTCGCTTCCGTTTGTCGCTCAAATGCAAATCATCCAAATCTTCATGCTTCTTCCATTTCTCATCATCCTTCAACACATCATAGCAATGAGGCAAAGTAAATACCCTTCCTTTCTTGATCTTCCCCTTCTTGGTTTTCCTCTCCTCTTCTTTGAACAAGTTTTGCGCAATGGTGTACTACATGAAAACAAAGCAAGTTAGCACCAACAACAAGCAAAACAAAGCAAGATTAGCACCAACATGTAAGATGAAATGGCACTTACTCTATCATCCTCATTTGTGCCACTTGGGTTCAACTTGTCAACCGCCTTTTGACAGGCCGCCCACCTTTGACAATCCGAGTTGATTGTCGACCATCGGGACCTAAGTGATCGGTTGGAGCGGTCAATTCCACTCATGTTGCGAGCATCAAAGTGTTCCTTCATCCGGTTCCAATAAGCATCTCTACTTTGATCACCTCCAACGGATGGATCCCTCGACACTTGCAACCATGTATTGCATAGTAAGATGTCATCGGAGTTGGTGCAATTGCCCGCTCTTCCTTTCGGTGCGTCGACAATGCCCTCACCCTCCTCGTCCACCTCGAACTCATGGTCTTCAAAATGCATGTCATTGGTTTGAGACCAATGCGAATTGTTGGAGCCAACACCCATCGTTGACATGTATGCATCATCATTGAGACTACAATTTTTTTTTTTGCACAATGCAAATAAGCTATCTAGATGTGACGAATGCATTCAAAAAATAACAAAAAAATGAAAAGTTAGAATTTTTTACCTTGGAGGCATTTCGTCGAACATGTTGTGCGCGCCGGCCGCCGGCTCAACGAGTGAGCTTGCCGGCGCTTCGGTAGCCGCCACGCCCGTCGCATGCCCCGCAAGCTTCTTCCTCTTCGCCTTGGAGGTGCCGGAGCCGTCCGCCACCTTGTTTTTCTTCGCCGATGTCTTGCCCTTCTTTGGCCGCGCCGCATTGGGGAGCTTTGAGGAGGAGGGGGCGGCGGCATGGGCCGGCGCCGGCGCGACGCCACCCGCCGCCAAGGTCATCCGCGGCAGAATGAAGAGGCCGCGCGCGAGGCCGCTCGTCCGAGGAGCTCTGGCGGAGGCGAGGCCAATGCCACCCGGGCTACGGTTTGTGGCGGCGTGTAACGCCCTCGATGCGGCTATATCTCCCACGTGTCGAAGCATGACTTAGAGGCATAACCGCATTGAAAGCAATGTCGCAAGTGAGGTAATCTTCACACAACCCATGTAATACATAAGGGAAAGAGTAACATAGTTGGCTTACAATCGCCACTTCACACAATACATGAATAAAGCATTACATTCATACAAATACAATCAAGGTCCGACTACGGAACCAAAATAAAAGAAGACTACCCCAAATGCTACATAGATCCCCGATCGTCCCGACTGGGCTCCACTACTGCTCAACTAGAACGAAACAACACAAAGGATAAGATCTTCATCCAGCTCCTCCTGAGCTTGGTTGTGTCACCTTCTCAGTAACATCGGCACCTGCAAACTGGTTTTGGAAGTATCTGTGAGTCACGGGGACTCAGCAATCTCACACCCTCGCCATCAAGATTATTTAAGCTTATAGGTAAGGTAAAAGGTATGAGGTGGAGCTGCAGCAAGCGACTAGCATATATGGTGGCTAACATACGCAAATGAGAGCGAGAAGAGAAGGCAAAGCACGGTCGAACAACTATGATCAAGAAGTGATCCTAGAACAACCTATGTCAAGCATAACTCCAACACCGTGTTCACTTCCCGGACCCCGCCGAGAAGAGACCATCACGGTAACACACGCGGTTGATGTATTTTAATTAAGGTCAAGTTCAGGTTTTCTACAACCGGACATTAACAAATTCCCATCTTCCCATAACTGCGGGCACGACTTCCGAAAGTTCAAATCCCTGCAGGGGTGTCCCAACTTAGCCCATCACAAGCTCTCACGGTCAACAAAGGATATTCCTTCTAGCGGGAAGACCCGATCAGACTCGGAATCCCGGTTACAAGACATCCTCGACAATGGTAAAACAAGTCCAGCAAAGCCGCCCGATGTGCCGACATCCTGATGGGAGCTGCACATATCTCGTTCTTAGGGCAACACCAGATAGCTCAAGCTACGAGTAAAACCAGCCCTCAAGTTTCCCCGAGGTGGCCCCGCAGGCTGCACATTTTGGACCAACACTTAGACAAGCACTGGCCCGTGGGGGTTAAAATAAAGATGACCCTTGGGCTGGCCTAACCCAAGGGAAAAAGAGGCTAGGTGGTGAATGGTAAAACCAAGGTTGGGCCTTGCTGGAGGAGTTTTATTCAAAGCGAACTGTCAAGGGGTTCCCATTATAACCCAACCGCATAAGGAACGCAAAATCCGGGAACATAACACCGATATGACGGAAACTAGGGCGGTAAGAGTGGAACAAAACACCAGGCATAAGGCCGAGCCTTCCACCCTTTACCAAGTATATAGATGCATTAATTAGATAAGAGATATTGTGATATCCCAACAAGTAAACATGTTCCAACAAGGAAAAACATCTCCATGTTCCAACAAGGAACAAACTTCAATCTTCACCTGCAACTAACAACGCTATAAGAGGGGCTGAGCAAAGCGGCAACATAGCCAAAAAACGGTTTGCTAGGACAAGGTGGGTTAGAGGCTTGGTTCAACAATATGGGAGGCATGATAAGCAAGTGGTAGGTATCGCAGCATAGGCATAGCAAAAGAGCGAGCATCTAGCAAGCAAAGATAGAAGTGATTTCGAGGGTATGGTCATCTTTCCTGAGATCCCGCAAGGAAGAAGAACGAGTCCATGAAGAAGACAAACGGACGTAGTCGAACGGTTCCTCACAAACGCGATGTTATCGGAACCAACCCGAAGAATCAACACCGGAAAGGAGCAAACAATCATGGTAAACAACCACCACATAAGCATGGCACGGTGCGCAAACAAGTAGGATGCATGTCTGGTTTAATGAGGCATGGCATGGCAAAGTGCACAAACAAAACTACAAATTAAGTGGAGCTCAATATGCAACTCCATTGCATATTGACGAAACACCACATTCAAGTTATTTAGTTCGATCTCGTTTATGTACTCAACAATATTAAATGTTGTTAAGCATGTTAAGAGGTGAAACATAACAAAACTATACCATCTAAACAATTTAAATGGGGCCGGATATAACAAACAACGCATCTGGTAAATCCCCATATGCATTAGTAATTTAATGTAAACAACAATTTTAAACATTCTTGATGTTGTTATCATGATGCGGATGACATTGCAAGTTTATATGCAAAATTTATGAAAAAATTGACATGATAAGATATGAGGCATTTGTCATCGTGGCGGAAAGAAAGGGGTTCCACGACAACGATACCGAAAATGGTGCCACGGCAACGTCCCGGTTCCGGTAACTCGATTGAGATACCGATGCAAAGGAGAAGTGTGCGAATGCGTGCAAAAGATGGTGGGGCACTCCCTGATACCGGGTGTCCCGAGTCAATGATGGTGACAAGGAAAAAGAGGGGCAACGTGCACCGAAAATTTGAGCATGGAGCAAGCATGAGAAACTCATACATCACACATGCATTCGTTCACGGACGTCGTTCCGGCGGTTATACCTTCGAAGCGTGCATTATTGGAGGGGTTCGAGTTTGATGCGGTGTAGGGGAAGTAGACGTTCCGCGACGGTAGTCGAAGTAGTTGTTTTCATTTCATAGTTGTTCGGGGTTGCGACATGGAACTTGATGTCCACGGGGTCTTGCGGGTCGATGATCGTGGTTCATGTTTTGTAGCAGTTCGAGTCATCGGTGGAGGAACTTGGCGGTCCATGTTGTCGAACTTGGCGCGTCCGAATGGTACTTGGGGTCTTCGGACATGCCGGACTCGGTTCTTGTGACGATAGTGGTACAAGGAACTTGTGTTCTGGTCGTGTAGTCGTACTCGAGGTGGTCTTGACGAAACCAACTCCGACGGTGTACTTGGCATAATCCGAGTCGACAGTAGTTGTACACGCCAATCTTGGTCGAACTTGGAGGGACCTCGGTAGTCGTTCTCATTCGTCTTGGTACTTTTGGCGCCATCTTGGCCTAGGCGACGGTAGTGGTACTTCCAAGTAGACAGCCGCGGAACTTGATGCATCATCCTACGTAGTCGTACTCTGTGTCCTCGGGGTATTGGCGGTAGTCGTACTCGAACCAGGGTCTCGCGGCAGGGCTTGAGGACGGGCGTGATGCGGGAGGAAAGCATGCGAGCAGGGGATCACGGGTAGACACAGGCGCTGCCGGCTGCCTCGTCACTTCCTCCAGGAGACGATCGAAGGAGGCAGCGGGACGGTTGAACGGGCAGCAAGGAGCGGCAGACCTCTGGATCTGGCTGGGCGAGCACGATAGGGAAAAGCACGGGGGCCCTGCGTGCAGCGGAGGTGCAGGAGAGGTCCGGCGGCACGGGACCTCGAGGGAACCGGGCGCGAGGCTCCTGTGGCGGCGAACGACTACAGCAAGTCGTCAGGGTCGCGCGTAGGGTGACCTTCGGGAGTGAGGCAGGGGTTGCAGGCACGCAAGGAGAGGAGCCCTATAGGGTTGGAGGGTTCGACGCACGGGGAGCAGGTCCATGGCGAGGACTCGAGGGAGAGGGGCGGCGCAAGGTGAGGAGAAGCGGACGGAGTCCGGGAGGAAGGCTGGCCATGGGTCGGGCGAGCGCCCATGCGAGAGGAGGGAGGAGC
This sequence comes from Triticum dicoccoides, assembly GCF_002162155.2. Classification (NCBI taxonomy): domain Eukaryota; kingdom Viridiplantae; phylum Streptophyta; class Magnoliopsida; order Poales; family Poaceae; genus Triticum; species Triticum dicoccoides. The sequence goes on along the minus strand of NC_041386.1, from coordinate 249,430,431 downwards.
GGGGGCATCACTAGGTGGAAGGAGGGGAAGGGAGATCAAGGAGAGATGAGCGAGACAGCAGCGCTCGCTGTCTCCTGGCGGCGTGAGGGAGATCGAGGGGAGACGAGGTCGAGGGAGCTTCTGGCGGTGCGAGGGAAAAGGGACGAAGGAGGAGGAGGGGATCGATCAGGATGGGGTCTCGCTCGGGCCTAGGGTTACCGGGGGCGCGGTTGGGCCTTGGAGGCCGGCCCAAAGGAGAGGAGGAGTCAGCTGGGCTTGCTGGAATGGGCTCTCCCTCTCCTCTCTTTCTTCTTTAAACGAAAAGAAAATAGCGAGAGAGAGGAAAAAGAAGGGGGTTAGGGAAAAGAGTTTGAGCAGGAGGACAATTTTCCTAGACTCATAAAAATAAACATGACCACAGAAAAATAGAAGTGGCAAGATTGCAGGAATTAAATTCAAATTCATTTGAATATACTTCAAATGGTTTTGAATTGGGACTAGGTTCGGTGTGGCCAAAATGTTTGGGTTTTTGGTGGAGCTCCGGAATATGATGAAAGAATATATGGCAATGTTGGAGACCAAGAATTAAGATAACAACGGCATTGGGATATTTGCAAGTGTGTTTATGGGTGAATCCAAATTATTGGAATATTTAATATAGCTCCGTAATATCGGGAGGATATGTTATAAAGAGAATCACCACGTGAATTCCCTCGATTTAAATGGATCGAAGATCCATACGGTTTATTTAGTTGAGTTAAGAAAAGAAATGACATGATGGCATGATGACATGATGCAAAGCTCACGATGCAAAGATGAATGCAACAGACAAAACAAATCACACAACGAAACCCGGAAACCCTGGAAGGCATCTGAAGCTCCGGACTCGGGGCGTTACACGGCGGCGGCGGTGGGGGGGGGTCGTGGCTATAGGACGGGGTGAGCGGGGTGCCGGCGCGTGCCTCCATGGGTGCGGGTTGCCGGCGCCGGCGCACGCGGGGCTTTGGAGGGGGAGAAGAAGAGCGCAGCGCGAGCGTCGTGTGTGCCGCGCGCGGAAGCGGGCGCCGAAATACACCATGCGAGGTACCGCTTCCTAGCGCGCGCCCAACTGCTTATACCGTGCGCGCAGTTATTGCGCGCCCGCTGGAGCCATCCGCCGGGTTGCACGCGCGCTAAAACGGGGGATTTTGCGGCACGACGCCTGTTTAGCGCGCCTGTTGGAGATGCTCTTACTGTTGTTCCTAATGATAAAGATGAATTGATTCCTCAAAGAATTATCACAGGTTATAGGATGGTAATTGATTTCCGCAAATTAAATAAAGCTACTAAAAAAGATCATTACCCCTTACCTTTTATTGATCAAATGCTAGAAAGATTATGCAAACATACACACTATTGCTTTCTAGATGGTTATTCTGGTTTCTCTCAAATACCTGTGTCGGCTAGAGATCAATCAAAGACTACTCTTACATTCCCTTTTGGTACTTTTGCTTTAGACGTATGCCTTTTGGTTTATGTAATGCACCTGCTACCTTTCAAAGATGCATGATGGCTATATTCTCTGAGTTTTGTGAAAAGATTTGTGAGGTTTTCATGGACGACTTTTCCGTCTATGGTTCCTCTTTTGATGATTGCTCGAGCAATCTTGGTCGTGTTTTGCAGAGATGTGAAGAAACTAATCTTGTCTTGAATTGGGAAAAGTGCCACTTCATGGTTAATGAAGGTATCGTCTTGGGGCACAAAGTTTCTGAAAGAGGTATTGAGCTTGATAAAGCCAAGGTTGATGCTATTGAAAAGATGCCATGTCCCAAGGACATCAAGGTATAAGAAGTTTCCTTGGTCACACCGGATTTTACAGGAGGTTCATTAAGGACTTCTCAAAAATTTCTCGGCCTCTGACTAATTTATTGCAAAAAGATATACCATTTGTCTTCGATGATGATTGTGTAGAAGCATTTGAAATACTTAAGAAAGCATTAGTCTCTGCACCTGTTGCTCAGCCACCTGATTGGAATTTACCCTTTGAAATTATGTGTTATGCTAGTGATTATGCTGTAGGTGCTGTTCTAGGGCAAAGAGTTGATAAGAAATTAAATGTTATTCATTATGCTAGTAAGACTCTAGACAATGCTCAAAGAAATTATGCTACTACTGAAAAATAGCTCTTAGCAGTTGTATTTGCTTGTGATAAGTTCAGATCTTATATTGTTGATTCTAAAGTAACTATTCACACTGATCATGCTACTATTAAATATCTTATGGAAAAGAAAGATGCTAAACCTAGACTTATTAGATGGGTTCTCTTGCTACAAGAATTTGATTTGAATATTGTTGATAGAAAGGGAGCTGAGAACCCCGTTGCAGACAACTTGTCTAGGTTAGAGAATGTTCTTGATGACCCACTACCTATTAATGATAGCTTTCCTGATGAACAATTAAATGTTATAAGTACTTATTGTAGTACTCCATGGTATGCTGATTATGCTAATTATATTGTTGCTAAGTTTATACCACCTAGCTTCACATACCAACAAAAGAAAAAGTTTTTCTATGATTTAAGACATTACTTTTGGGATGACCCACATCTTTATAAAGAAGGAGTAGATGGTGTTATTAGACGTTGTGTACCTGAGCATGAACAGGAACAGATCCGACGCAAGTGTCATTCCGAGACTTATGGAGGACACCACACTGGAGATAGAATTGCACATAAGGTATTGTAATCCGGTTTTTATTGGCCCACTCTCTTCAAGGATGCCCGTAAGTTTGTCTTGTCTTGTGATGAATGTCAAAGAATTGGTAATATTAGTAGACGTCAAGAAATGCCTATGAATTATTCACTTGTTATTGAACCATTTGATGTTTGGGGCTTTGATTATATGGGACCTTTTCCTGCCTCTAATGGATACACACATATTTTAGTTGCTGTTGATTACGTTACTAAGTGGGTAGAAGCTATTCCAACTAGTAGTGCTGATCATAACACTTCTATTAAAATGCTTAAAGAAGTTATTTTTCCAAGATTTGGAGTCCCTAGATATTTAATGACTGATGGTGGTTCACACTTTATTCATGGTGCCATCCGTAAAATGCTTGCTAAATATGATGTTAATCATAGAATTGCATCTCCTTATCACCCACAGTCTAGTGGTCAAGTAGAGTTGAGCAATAGAGAGCTCAAATTAATTTTGCAAAAGACTGTCAATAGGTCTAGAAAGAATTGGTCTAAGAAACTTGATGATGCATTATGGGCTTATAGAACTGCATATAAAAATCCTATGGGTATGTCTCCGAATAAAATGGTTTATGGAAAAGCATGTCACTTACCTCTCAAACTAGAACATAAGGCGTATTGGGCTATTAAAGAGCTCAACTATGATTTTAAACTTGCCGGTGAGAAGAGGTTATTTGATATTAGCTCACTTGATGAATGGAGAACCCAAGCTTATGAAAATGCCAAGTTGTTTAAAGAAAAAGTTAAAAGATGACATGACAAAAGGATACAAAAGCGTGAGTTTAATGTAGGTGATTATGTATTGCTATACAACTCTCGTTTAAGATTTTTTGCAGGAAAACTTCTCTCTAAATGGGAAGGCCCCTATGTTATCGAAGAGGTCTATCGTTCTGGTGCCATAAAAATCAACAACTTCGAGGGCACAAATCCGAAGGTGGTAAATGGTCAAAGAATCAAACATTATATCTCAGGTAATCCCATAAATGTCGAAACCAATATTATTGAAACCGTAATCCCGGAGGAATACATAAGGGACACTTTCCGGAACGTTTCAGACTCCGAAAAGGAATAGGTATGTGGTACGGTAAGTAAACCGACTCCAAAATTTTTTTAAGGCAATATCTCCGTTTTGGAATAGTTAGAAAAATAGAAAAATAAGTAGCATTCCGGGAAGGACACGAGGGCCCCACAAGGGTGGTGGGCGCGCCCTACCCCCTGGGCGCGCCCCCTACCTTGTGAGCACCTCGTGTGCCTTTCGGACTCCATTTTCTTGCATGTTACGTATTTTGGTCGGTAAAAATTCATTATATATTCTCCCGAAGGTTTTGACTCCTGTATCACGCAATTATTCTCTATTCTTGTTTCGGGCTATTTTTCTGATAGATCTAGATTATCATGACGTCCCCAAGTGCTTCCAAGGACAAGTTCTTCGAGAAGGTCATCAACCCTTACCTCGCGGAGGTGTTGCGACACCCTCAAGCCATTGAGATGCGTGATGGGTTGTTGCACATCTGCGATGTTGAGGGACCAAAGGGAACCGGAAGCATGGAGACAAGGCTCAAAGCAATGGAGCAACAAGTTTTCAAGTGCCAGGGGATGGTGGAGCATGGAATCAACGCTAGCCACACGATGCTCGCGGAGTTCACTAACAACTACAAGCCGGATGCCAAGAACACCGAGGAGGCCATCTTCAAGCTATATGAGAAGATCGAGCACCTCCAAGCCCAAATCTATGACCTGCAAAACCAAAACTGTGAGTATGAATATAGATTCAAAAGAATGAGTTTGGCTGCAGATTCGAGGATTCCGGAGACACGAGCATCCTTCTATGATGGTGAACCTATGCCTTGGAAGAAGGGTGACAAGCTTGCATCATCAACAACACCTCCACCTTCTTCACCAACCACGGAGATATAATCACATGGGTATGGGCACTCCCCTTGGCAACTGCCAAGCTTGGGGGAGGTGCCCCGGTATCGTATCACAATCACAACTCCTATCTTTATCGTTTTTCTTAGTTCGATCCTATTAGAAGTATCTTGATCTAGTAGAATAAAGTTTATGGCATGATCTAGTTTTGAGTTTTGCTTTATGATCTCTCTATGTAATCGAGTCCGTGAGCTATATATAATAAAGATTAGTGTTGAGTCAAGGGCTTGATTATTTTTCCATGATCTTGGGTGAATAAAAGAAAAGAGAAAAAGAATAAAAAGAAACAAAAAGTTCATATGATCTTATTGAGAGTAATGACTTCACATAGAAAGAGTATGATGATTAAAAGTTGTTGGGAATTGGTAGACATAGCTTTGGTCATTGTTGCAATTAATAGGAAGTAATAAGGAAAGAGAGGTTTTCACATATAGATATATTATCATAGACATCTTTTATGATTGGGATCACTCATTAAAATATGACATGCTAAAGAGTTGATGTTGGACAAGGAAGACAACGTAATGAGTTATGTCTTTCTTATATCTGATATAAAGTACGTTGTCATGGATCCTCTAACTTGTTGAGCTTGCCTTTCCCCCTCATGCTAGCCAATTCTCAGCACCAAGTAGAAATACTACTTGTGCTTCCAAATACCCTTAAACCAGTTTTGCCATGAGAGTCCACCATATCAACCTATGGATTGAGTAAGATCCTTCAAGTAAGTTGTCATCGGTGCAAAGCAATAAAAATGCTCTAAATATGTATGATTGATTGGTGTGGGAGAAATAAGCTTTATACGATCTTGTGATGTGGAAGTAATAAAAGTGATAGACTGCATAATAAAGGTTCATATCACAAGGGGCAATATAAAGTGATGTTCTTTCGCATTGAGATTTTATGCATCCAACCATAAAAGCGCATGGCAACCTCTGCTTCCCTCTGCGAAGGGCCTATCTTTTCCTTCTGCTCCTCGTTGGGTTCGACACTCTTACTTATCGAAAGGACTATGATAGATCCCCTATACTCGTGGGTCATCAGACGGCCGCGGCGGGACGGGGCGGGGACGGCGACAAGGCGGGGACGGCCACGGCACGGCGCGGCGCGGCTTCCCGACGTGGAAGAGGCGGTGGGGCCGCGATGGAGGTCGGGGAGGGGTGCGGGGCGGTGGGGAGGCCG
>NC_041386.1:249414353-249424251 GCF_002162155.2 Triticum dicoccoides | reverse complement strand
TGTGGGTGGGGGATGGCGAGGAGGGGAGGGGCGGGGACGGGGCGACGTGGAAGGGGCGGCGGGGGTGCGGTGGAGGTCGGGGGTGCATGGGAGGGGTGCGGGGCAGACGGGGTTGGCGGCGACGGCGCGGGTGTGGGTGGGGACGAATGAGAGAGTGGAGAGAAGAGAGGGGGGCGGGACGACCGTTAACGTACCCGCCTCTTTGCCGTCCGCCAACGGTTGGCAAAGAGGTTGGGCCAGTGGGCTTGAGTTGGTTAAACAATAACAGGACCCACCCACCTCTTTGCCTTGTGCTAGTGGATGGCAAAGATTCTTTTGCCGTCAGCCAGCGGACGGCAAAGAACGAGCTGATGGCAAAGACTTCGTTTGCCATCAGCCACATCTTTGCCGTCCGTTTTCTTGTGGCTGACGGCAAAGACCTTCTTTGCCGTCAGCAAGCAGACGGCAAAGAATGGGCAGACGGCAAATAAGCTGATTCCAGTAGTGGCAAGGGGATGGTGGAACATGGACTCAATGCCAATCACCTCATGATCGCGGACTATACCCATGATCTCAAGGTGGATGGCAAGAACATGATGGACATCGTCTTCACGTTTAACGAGAATTCCACTTCCTTCAAATCCAGATCTACGATCTCCAAAACCAAGTCTTTGAATATGAGGCAAGGTTTTAAGGTATGAGTTTGGCTGCCAGTTGCAGGACTCATGAGACTCACTCCTCCTCTTATGATGGTGAGCCCCTGCCATGGAAACCTGAAGATAAGATTGCTACTTCATCATCAGCACCTCCCTCTTCAACACCGAAGGAGACTTGAGTATCGGGGATGGGCACTCCCCTTGGCTTGTTCCAAGCTTGGGGGAGGTGCCCCGGTATCGTATCACCCCACTATCTTTTTCCTTTATTTATCTTAGTTCAATCATCAGTTATCTTTTGCTTTAATTGAATAAAAGTTTAGTACGATCCTTTCTTTTCGAGTGTTTGCTTAGTGATCTATCCTTGTAATCGTGTGCGAGATATATAAAAAAGTTAGTTTGAGTTTTGTTTTCTTTACTTTCATGTTCAATTAAAAAAGGAAATAAATGATAAAGATCATATGCTAATCTTATGGTAAGTAATGACATCACATAAGGAAAAGTATAAGTAGAAAATTTTATAGGAGATTTACAAACATAGCATTGGTCAATGAAGCAATTCATGAAAGAATTGATAAGGGAAGAGAAGATTCACATGCAAATACACTATCTTGGACATCTTTTGTGATTGTGAGCCCCCATCAAAATATTATATGCCAAAATTGTTGACGTTGGACAAGGAAGACAACATAATGATTTATGTTTGTTCATATTCATGTAGAAGTTATATTGGCATAGATCCTTCAACATGTGGTGCTTGTCCCCCATCTTTGCTAGCCAAAAATTCTGCACTAAGTAGAGATACTACTTGTGCATCCAAAAAACCCTTAAACCCAAGTCTTGTTTTGAGAGTCCACCATACCTATCTATGGATTGAGTAAGATCCTTCAAGAAAGTTGTCATCGGTGCAATAGGGCAATAAAAATTGCTTCTAAAAGTGTTGGATCATTTAGTGTAAGAGAAAATTGAGCATTGTACGAACTTGTGATAGCAAAGATAAAAGAGACAGACTGCATAATAAAGGTTGCTATCATAAGGGGTAATATATCGTGACGTTCTTTTGCACTAAGATATTGAGCATACAAACAAAAAGTGCATGACAACCTCTGCTTCCCTCTGCGAAGGGCCTATCTTTTACTTTTATGTATTTACTTTTATGAAAGAGTCAAAGTACTTCTCTCTATTCCTTTTTATTTTTCTCTTTTGGCAAGCACCATGTTGTGAGGAAAGATCTAGGCACATATATCCAGTTGGATATGGGTAGCATGAGTTATTATTGTTGACATCACCCTTGAGGTGAATATGTTGGGTGGCGAAACTATAAGCCCCTATCTTTCTATGTGTTCGGTTGAAACTTTTTGCTCATGTGTATGTTGTGAGTGTTAGCAATCATAGAAGACTATATGATGGTTGAGTATGTGGACTTGCCCAAAGGCTCCGATATGTGACCCTTCCTGAAAAAATGATGAATTGCAATTGCAAAGTTGACTGAGAACATAGTTTGTTGATTTTCAATAGAGTTTATGATTTATTCTTAGATGTTGTGATGAATTGTTACTTATTCATGAGAAATTCATGGTCAAAGTTGTGTGATAAAAGTTCTATAATAAAGTATGTTGCTATTATAATAATATACATGATGCTTTTATGTCCGTATTTTGTTTTTATCGACACCTCTCTCTCTTTAAGCATGTGGACATGTTTTTCGATTTTGGTTTTCGCTTGAGGACAAGCGAGGTCTAAGCTTGGGGGAGTTGATACGTCCATTTTGCATCATTTTTACCTATTGTTATTTATAATGTTTTTATGCATAATAATGCTTCTTGGAGTAATTCTAATGCCTTTTCTAACATAATATGCAAGGTTCACACAAGGAGGGAGAATATCAGCAGTTGGAATTGTGGACCTGAAAAAGCTATGTCAGGCCGCCTATTCTACACAACTCCAAATGAGCTGAAACTTCATGGGGATTTTTTATGGAATATATAAGAATTATGGAAGCAAATAACTAACAGAGGGGACCCTGGTGGGTTGTGCCCTCCTTGGCCCACCTCCGGCGCCCCTCTTATGGTATATACGTCATTTTGACCTAGAAAAAATAAGGAGAAGACTTTCGGGACGAAGCGCCGGCGTCTCGAGGCGGAACTTGGGCAGGAGCACTTTTGCCCTCCGGCGGAGCGATTCTGCCGGGGGAACTTCCCACCCGGAGGGGGAAATCATTGTCATCATCATCACCAACAACTCTCCCATCTTGGGGAGGGAAATCTCCATCAAGAACTTCAACATCACCATCTCCTCTCAAACCCTAGTTCATCTCTTGTGTACAATCTTTGTACCAGAACCTTAGATTGGTGCTTGTGGATGACTAGTAGTGTTGATTACATCGTGTAGTTGATTACTATATGGTTTATTTGGTGGAAGATTATAAGTCAGATCCATTATGATATTTAATACCCCTCTGATCTTGACCATGATTATCATTTGTGAGTAGTTACTTTTGTTCTTGAGGTCATGGGAGAAATCTTGTTGCAAGTAATCATGTGAACTTGATATGTGTTCGGTATTTTGATGATTTGTATGTTGTTATTCCCTTAGTGGTGTCATGTGAACGTCGACTACATGGCACTTCACCATATATGGGCCTAAGGGAATACATTGTGGAGTAGTTATTAGATGATGGGTTGCGAGAGTGACAAAAGCTTAAACTCTAGTTTATGCGCTATTTCGTAAGGGACTGGTTTGGATCCAAAAGTTTAAGATATGGTCAGATTTATTCTTAATACTTTTCTCATAGTTGCGGATGCTTGCGAGGGGGTTAATCATAAGTAGGAGGTTTTTTCAAGTAAGAACAGCACCTAAGCACCGGTCCAGCCACATATCAAATTATCAAATTAGCGAACACAAATCAAACCAACATGATGGAAGTGACTAGATGAAATTCATGTGTGCCCTTAAGAATGCTTTGCTTATCATAAGAGACCGTTTTGGCCTGTCCTTTGTCAAAAGGATTGGGCTACCTTGCTGCACTTTTGTTACCATTACCATTACTTGCTCGTTACAAGTTATCTTGCTATCAAACTACTCGTTACTTATAATTTTAGTGCTTGCAGAGAATACCTTGCTGAAAACCGCTTGTCATTTCCTTCTGCTCCTCGTTGGGTTCGACAATCTTACTTATCGAAAGGACTATGATTGATCCCCTATACTTGTGGATCATCAAGGCTTTGAGGAAACTTTTAATCATCTTTTTGATATCACGTCAACGCATATAGCTATTAGCACTAGATATATCCAGCAGCCCTCAATGGATAAGTAAAAAGTAACTTGTTGGAAGACTTATAGCACTGCAGACGTGTACCGTGAGTGTAAACCATAGCATCCCCCAAGCCCCGAGTTAGATACAAAGATCTTACTCGGGCATCTTAGTGAGGAATGAAAAAATAAATGAGAGTGAATACACAGTAGCCCCCTGAGACCCTCATCAGATTGACAAAGCCGATCGAGGGATCGATGTCATTCGAGATAACTAAAAGTGTCTTTCTTAGGTTTCGGCCTCGGTGTCAGCATCCAACTTGAAAGAGCTGGAAGAACTCAACCATAACCTTGATCGGTCTGAGAAGGACGTGTATCTACTTAAGAACCAGATGAAGCAGGCTCAAGGTAAATACCGAAAGCTTAAGTACCTTAAAACTATACTTAAATTGATGATGTAGATTCATTGAGTATGAAATCATATATTAATGTATCTATAGCTTCCTCCTCGGAGCTTGAGACGCTCCGGTCCGAGCTGCAAAAGGCTCGATAGGACATCGAGAAGCAGAAGGCTATCGCGAAGCAGGCCAGCGAAGAGCTGGCCAAGGAGAAAGAGGTTGGCGAGAAGCATGCGGCCCAGGTCATGGAGGTCGAAGAAGACCTAAAGGGGCTATATGCTCAGCATGATGCCCTTCAGGAAGGAAAGGACAAGCTATCCTCCGAGCTTGCAACGGCGAGCTCGGCCTGTAAGGAGGCCACGACCCAGGCTTGGGAGGATTGCGAAGTTCTTCGACAAGTGAGGCAAATCACCGCTAGTAAGCCATACCTGCTTCGCTGTGTTTTCATTGACATCAAATTTGCCCATCTTATGCAAATCTGGCGTTCTTCAGTGACCTCTAGGGACCTGTCACGGAGTGCTTTGGACGCCGGCTTCTACTACGTTGCCTGTCCTGATGATTCCGTGCAAAAGACATTTTGGGCTCATGTCTAGGTGCCCGAGCATCCGCCTCTTCTGAACAATCATATGAAGCAGCCGATGGAGCTATTTTGCACGGTGGGGCCGGTGATGGAAGACATATGTATCAACCTCTGGCTGCAGGAGCCGATGCTAACCAGCTTCTTTGACTTGGTGCATAGGTTGTGGTATGCCAGCCCCCAGGTAGAGAACTGGAAGCAGTTGGCCTGCTTGGAAGGCGCTGAGCAGGCATATGTGTAAGTAATGGCGCATTATCTGAAGATCGAGCCACTGGACATTGCTTTCGGGCCTCCAGGATGAAAGAATCGGACGCCCGAACAATATCTGGCTGAGGTCCAGGAAGGCGCTCGGGTGATCGAGGAACGGTGCGGGAAGTACGAGATGCGGTTCTGAAGGTCCCTCGGTATGTCGAGGAGAAAATGTGTATAAGACAAGTAATATTATGCTTATAAATTGTTTTTATCCGACGTGTTACTTGGACTCCTATGCGAGCATGTTCAAATCGGAAAGTGGCAGGTAGTCCGCTTCCACCCCCTTGTAGATACTACGTGGGGTGTTCCTAAAAATGCATTAACCCTTAGTCAACGTCTCAGTGTCCTTAGGTGGTTGCGTATTTAGAGGAACGAGGCAATCAGACTAGAGTGGCTTTATAACTTTCACTTAGTCATTGATACATCTCCATCGTATCTACTTTTCCAAACACTTTTGCCCTTGTTTTGGACTCTAACTTGCATGATTTGAATGGAACTAACCCGGACTGACGCTGTTTTCACCAGAATTACCATGGTGTTATTTATGTGCAGAAACAAAAGTTCTCGGAATGACCTGAAACTTCACAGAACAACTTCTCGGAAATAATAAAAAATCCTTGCAAAAGATGAAGGCCAGGGGGCCCACCACCTGTCCACGAGGGTGGGGGCGCGCCTGCCCGCCCTAGGGCGCGCCCCCTACCTCGTGGGCCCCCTGGAGCTCCTGCGACCTCAACTCCAACTCTATATATTTGGTTTCAGGGAGAAAAAAATCAGAGAGAAGGATTCATCGCATTTTACGATACGGAGCCGCCACCAAGCCCTAAAACCTCTCGGGAGGGCAGATCTGGAGTCTGTTCGGGGCTCTGGAGAGGGAAATCCGTCGCCATCGTCATCATCAACCATCCTCCATCACCAATTTCTTGATGCTCACCGCCGTGGTGAGTAATTCCATCGTAGGCTTGCTGGTCGGTGATGGATTGGATGGGATCTATCATGTAATCGAGTTAGTTTTGTTAGGGTTTGATCCCTAGTATCCACTATGTTCTGAGATTGGTGTTGCTATGACTTTGCTATGCTTAATGCTTGTCACTAGGGCCCGAGTGCCATGATTTCAGATCTGGACCTATTATGTTTTCATCAATATATCAGAGTTCTTGATCCTATCTTGCAAGTCTATACTCACCTATTATGTGTTATGATCTGTTAACCCCGAAGTGACAATAATCGGGATACTTACCGGTGATGACCGTAGTTTGAGGAGTTCATGTATTCACTATGTGTTAATGCTTTGGTCCGGTACTCTATTAAAAGGAGGCCTTAATATCCCTTAGTTTCCATTAGGACCCCGCTGCCACGGGAGGGTAGGACAAAAGATGTCATGCAAGTTCTTTTCCATAAGCACGTATGACTATATTCGGAATACATGCCTACATTACATTGATGAACTGGAGCTAGTTATGTGTCACCCTATGTTATGATTCTTACATGATGAACCGCATCCAGCATAATTCTCTATCACCGTTCCATTGCCCACGAGCTTTCCATATATTGTTCTTCGCTTATTTACTTTTCCGTTGCTATTGCTATCATCACTACAAAATACCAAAAACATTACTTTTGATATCATTACCTTTTGCTACCGTTACCACTACTATCATATTACTTTGCTACTAAACACTTTGCTGCAGATACTAAGTTTCCAGGTGTGGTTGAATTGACAACTCAGCTGCTAATACTTGAGAATATTCTTTGGCTCCCCTTGTGTCGAATCAATAAATTTGGATTGAATACTCTACCCTCGAAAACTGTTGCGATCCCCTATACTTGTGGGTTATCAGTCATAGGAGTTCGACTTGTGGGGTAGTTGACCTAGCCCCCGGTGTAGTGGTGATCAGTTTAGCCGAGGTGCACCTGCCTTAACACATTGGTTCTTATGACAAGAACCCTTCATTTAGCACGACGCAATCACTAACGGTTTCTAGTTTGACACTGTCTTCGGATCGCCGACCAGTTTATGCTTATCATGACAGTCGATTTTCGGCTTTCTCCACTGAGGTGCTTGACCATCTGAGTTGGAAGCGCAATTGTAGTGGTTCTTCCTTTACACTCCTAGCCAAACAAAGCGGACGTAGGAGGCAAGCACGGTAGCCGGACAACCGAATCATTGACCAATTCACAATTCAAAACTGATGCATATAGTGCCATATCCGAGATGCCGAATAGTTATTGGACTTGAACATAGGCTCAATTGTAAACCTGAGCCCCTGGTTGAAAGCCGGACTCATCTATATGTTTCATATGGTTTGTATATATTTCTACGAGTCAAGGATGAAAAAACAACACATAAATTTGTGCAAGGATTGAAAAGAGGTTTGTTTATTCATTCCTAAGGCTTAGCCACGCATGCCGAGCTATTATATAAGAAAAAACCTTAAAGGATACAGAGAGTATGTAGAAAGAGGAAAAAAGGAGTGTGATACAGGGCTTTAAAAAGCGGGAGCTTTGTCCTGTGTATTCCCTGCCGCACGTGTGTGCCTCTATGTTGTTGACTAGCTATCCCTTGTCTAATCCAGGGTTGGTGAATACTGTCGGCTACTACACATAAGCTATACTGGATGCATTCGAGACGTGTGGCCCCTGATGAGGCTATAACTGTAGTGTGACAGCTTGACACTGCCAAGATATACTTCCTGGTGGGCCTTTATGGTGCCGAAGAGACCACCAGGCTTCGGGTGTGTACAAATGATCCGAGATAACACACCTCTTTTTATAAAGTTATGCTCCCCAATCTCCCATGGAATTTTAAGTGCGAAATTATGTACTCTAGGTACATAACCTATTATCAAATGGGAGGATCTGGGGAGCACATGTCCATATTTTGGATTCGCACGAGTTTGGCCAGGGGCCAAAGTGATAGTGCGGACGTGCCTTGAGGAGCCTGGTAGGTCCTACCAAGCTGTACGATGAGTCACTTCTTAGGCCACCTAGGAGTCGGCTATGAATGCCGCTGTCTACTCCTCTGTACAAAGAATGAATTGCATGACTCATGTAGCAAACCACATACCCAGTTATCCCTGTACTCAAACAGGTTGGAGCTCCCTTGATGGTGTGGCACACCTTCCATTTGGTCGCGCTTATCCTTGGCCCTTTGGTGTTCGACTTTCCATTGTGAAGAGCACCACGCATCCACCAACGCCTCTCAACAGTCAATCTTATCCACACACCATCTCAGGGGCACCTAAGTGAGTCAAGAGAAATTTCAGCGCTACGCCTATGAATCAAATCAAGAAAACTAAGTTCAAGGCCTTAAGAATAGGTAATTACCTGCATGTACTTCTCCTTACTCAGAAACTTGCCGCGACACTTCTGCTTGCCCCTCTTAATACCCCTCGAGGCGTAGTAGTCTCGAACGGCCTGCACCCGAGCCTCGTGCCTTAAGTTTTGAAGTAGGTGCTTGCACTCGTTTTCTACAACCATACACGCGGCCTCCTGCTCTCCCTCTGAAACCCTATAGAAGGTCTGCAATCAAACAAGACAACACTGATTAGTACAATCACTAGGTAGTGTTGATTTTTAATTCCGTAAAGGAGAAACTACCCAAAACCGACGAAACACAGTGTCAACCACCGTCTCACACAAGACACCGTCGACCCTCTCCTCCAGCAGGTCCGGGGCAACCGAGTACAGCTCCCAGGTCAGTGCTAGCTGTGGAACCTGACCCTCAACGGGCAACGTGACCCACCCAGGGAAGTGCTGCCAGCAAAGCACACCAAGGACCTGGTTGGGCCTACGGGATCCATGGGGGCATACCCAGCCCCTGCAGTATGACAAGGCCAACGCATTAGATATTAATTTGAAGGAACATGAAGTTAAAAGGTTAAAAATAGTAAATGCACTTACTTCAACCCTTTAGGCGCAATCAACCACCTCTGGTCGAGGGTCATCGGCACGGGCGAGAGCTTTGTAGTGCTAGGCTTGTAGACCTTCTTGCCCTTCTCAACCAGCTCATCATCGCTGTAGCTATCATCTGAAAAGGTGTCCTCGCTACCATCCTCTGAGCCACTAGCCTCCGGATTCTCATGGGCCAAAGACCCCTTGACCGGAGTCTTCTGGGACAAAGACCCCATGACCGGAGTCCTCTGGGACGAAGACCCCATGACCGGTGTCTTCTAAGACAGAGACCCTGGGATCGGACTCACGTGGGGTGAAGGATCGGCGACCCGAGTCTGGTCGGGGGAAGGATCAGCGACCGGAGTCTCATGGACCGGAGTCCAAGACAGGTCCACGTTAGGCGGAGCACTCCTATGGTAGGGTGAATCAGCTGAGGGTGGCAGCGAGGAAGGCGTAACAGCCTTCCTACCTCTCCCGCTGCCACGTCCACCTCTAGCAGGCTTCTTTGTCCTCCCCTGACCTCTCCCAGCCAAAGAAGAAGCGCCCGCCGCAGTTGTCTGCATACTATCTAGCAGCGCTCTCCGGAGGGGCTGGGCTGGAATAATGGAACCACCCCTCCCAGTAGCGCTCGGAGGAGGACCGGGGCGCTCTGGACCCTTGCCCACCATCCTGTCAACACCTGCAATGACAAAAAGTAAACGAAATTAGTACAACATAAAAAAATTGGATACCTAACATGAACATAATAATATGTATATAATTTAAGTGTATCATAATCCTGACCAAAATAAAAATACATCCGATCGACACAAATATATATGGGGTCGGGGTGTGGTGTCGGAGTGTCGGGGTCGGGGTGTCAGGGTCGGGGTCGGGGCGTGGTGTCAGGGTGTCGG
>NC_041386.1:249412409-249412934 GCF_002162155.2 Triticum dicoccoides | reverse complement strand
TTCTTCTTATTCTTATTCTTCTTCTTCTTCTTCTTCTTCTTCTTCTTCTTCTTCTTCTTCTTTTCTTATTTCTTCTTCTCCTTCCTCTTGTTCCTCCCTCCTCCTTCTACTTCTTCTTCTAAAATAAAACTAAAACTAATCTAAAATAAACTAAAATAAAATAAGCTAAAACTAACTAATCTAAAATAAGCTAAACTAAAACTAAAACTATAACTAAAACAGAAACTAAACTAAAAGAAACAAAAAGAAACTAATTAAAAAAAGGGAGAGGAACTCACCGGCAGGAGGAGGCGGCGACCCGGTGGAGGAGCAGGCCGGACGGCCGCGGTGGCCGCTCGAGGAGGCGGCGACCCGGTGGAGGGGGAGGTCGGACGTCCGCGGTAGGACGGGTTGGGGACGGCCGCGGCATGGCTGGCCGACGTGGAAGGAGCGGCGGGGCCGTGGTGGAGGTCGAGGAGGGGTGCGGGGCGGCAGGGTGGCCGGCTACGCCGGACGGGGTCAACGGCGGCGGCGCGGGCTGGTGTG
>NC_041386.1:249398682-249412128 GCF_002162155.2 Triticum dicoccoides | reverse complement strand
GGCGGCCGGCTACGCCGGACGGGGTCGGCGACTACGGCACGGGCCGGTGTGGGTGGGGAATGGTGACGTAGGGGAGGGGGTGGGGGGCTGGGGCGACGTGGAAGGGGCGGCGGGGGTGCGGTGGAGGTCGGTGAGGGGGGCAGGGGAGGGGTGCGGGGCAGACTGGGTCGGCGACAGCAGTGCGGGTGTGGGTGGGGACGAATGAGAGAGTGGAGAGAAGATAGGGGGCGGGACGGCCGTTAACATACTCGCCTCTTTGCCGTCCGCCAACGGTCGGCAAAGAGGTGGGGCCAGTGGGCTTGAGTTGGTTAAACAATAACATGACCAACCCACCTCTTTGTCGTCTGCTAGCGGATGGCAAAGATTCTTTGCCGTCAACCAGCGTACGGCCAAGAACGGCCTGATGGCAAAGACTTCATTTGCCATCAGCCACATCTTTGTCGTCCGTTTTCTTGTGGCTAACGGCAAAGAGAAAAGACCTTCTTTGCCGTTAGCAAGCAGATGACAAAGAATGGGCAGATGACAAAGAAGCTGATTCCAGTAGTGGCAAGGGGATGGTGGAACATGGACTGAATGCCAATCACCTCATGATCGTGGACTATACCCATGATCTCAAGGTGGATGGCAAGTCCATGAAGGACATCGTCTTCACGTTCAACGAGCAAATCCACTTCATTCAAAGCCAGATCTACGATCTCCAAAACCAAGTCTTTGAATATGAGGCAAGGTTTAAAGGTATGAGTTTGGCTGGCAGTTGCAGGACTCGTGAGACTCACTCCTCTTATGATGGTGAGCCCCTGCCATGGAAACCTGAAGATAAGATTGCTACTTCATCATCACCACCTCCCTCTTCAACACCAAAGGAGACTTGAGTATCGGGTATGGCCACTCCCCTTGGCTTGTTCCAAGCTTGGGGGAGGTGCCCCGGTATCGTATCACCCCCACTATCTTTTTCCTTTATTTATCTTAGTTCGATCATCAGTTATCTTTTGCTTTAGTTGAATAAAAGTTTAGGTCGATCCTTTCTTTTTGAGTGTTTGCTTAGTGATCTATCATTGTAATCGTGTGCGAGATATATAATAAAGTTAGTTTGAGTTTTGTTTTCTTTACTTTTATGTTCAATAAAAAAGGAGATAAATGAAAAAGATCATATGCTAATCATATGGTAAGTAATGACATTACATAAGGAAAAGTATAAGTAGAAAATTTTATTGGAGATTTACAAACATAGCATTGGTCAATGAAGCAATTCATGAAAGAATTAATAAGGGTAGAGAAGATTCACATGCAAATACACTATCTTGGAAATCTTTTGTGATTGTGAGCCCCCATCAAAATATTATATGCCAAAATTGTTGACGTTGGACAAGGAAGACAACATAATGATTTATGTTTGTTCATATTCACATAGAAGTTATATTGGCATAGATCCTTCAACATGTGGTGCTCGTCCCCCATCTTTACTAGCCAAAAATTCCGCACTAAGTAGAGATACTACTTGTGCATCCAAAAAACCCTTAAACCCAAATCTTGTTTTGAGAGTCCACCATACCTATCTATGGATTGAGTAAGATCCTTCAAGTAAGTTGTCATTGGTGCAATAAGGCAATAAAAATTGCTTCTAAAAGTGTTGGATCATTTAGTGTAAGAGAAAATTGAGCATTGTATGAACTTGTGATGGCAAAGGATAAAAGCGACATACTGCATAATAAAGGTTGCTATCATAAGGGATGATATATCGTGACGTTCTTTTGCACTAAGAGATTGAGCATACAAACAAAAAGTGAATGACAACCTCTGCTTTCCTCTGCGAAGGGTCTATCTTCTACTTTTATATATTTAATTTTATGCAAGAGTCAAAGTACTTCCCTCTATTCCTTTTTATTTTCTCTTTTGGCAAGCACCATGTGGTGAGGAAAGATCTAGGCACATATATCCAGTTGGATATGTGACTTTTTGCTCATGTGTATGCGGTGAGTGTTAGCAATCATAGAAGACTATATGATGGTTGAGTATGTGGACTTGCCCAAAGGCTCCGATATGTGACCCTTCCTGAAAAAATGATGAATTGCAGTTGCAAAGTTGACTGAGAACATAGTTTGTTGATTTTCAATAGATTTTATGATTTATACTTCGATGTTGTGATGAATTGTTACTTATTCATGATAAGTTTATGATCAAAGTTGTGTGATAAAAGTTCTATAATAAAGTTTGTTGCTATTATAATAATATACATGATGCTTTTATGTCTGTATTTTGTTTTTATTGACACCTCTCTCTCTCTCTAAGCATGTGGACATGTTTTTCGATTTCGGTTTTCGCTTGAGGACAAGCGAGGTCTAAGCTTGGGGGAGTTGATACGTCCATTTTGCATCATTTTTACCTAATGTTTTTATGCATAATAATGCTTCTTGGAGTAATTCTAATGCCTTTTCTATCATAATATGCAAGGTTCACACAAGGAGGGAGAATATCAGCAGTTGGAATTCTGGACCTGAAAAAGCTATGTCAGGCCACCTATTCTGCACAACTCCAAATGAGCTGAAACTTCACGGGGATTTTTTATGGAATATATAAGAATTATTGGAGCAAATAACTAACAGAGGGGGCCCTGGGGGGTTGTGCCCTCCTCGGCCCACCTCCGGCACCCCTCTTATGGTATATAAGTCATTTTTACCTAGAAAAAATAAGGAGAGGACTTTCGGGACGAAGCGCCGGCGTCTCAAGGCAGAACTTGGGCAGGAGCACTTTTGCCCTCTGGCGGAGCAATTCTGCCGGGGGAACTTCCCTCCCAGAGGGGGAAATCATCGTCATCATCATCACCAACAACTATCCCATCTTGGAGAGGCCAATCTCCATCAAGAACTTCAACATCACCATCTCCTCTCAAACCTAGTTCATCTTTTGTGTACAATCTTTGTACCGGAACCTTAGATTGGTGCTTGTGGATGACTAGTAGTGTTGATTACATCTAGTTGTTGATTACTATATGGTTTATTTGGTGGAAGATTATAAGTTTGGATCCATTATGATATTTAATACCCCTCTGATCTTGACCATGACTATCATTTGTGAGTAGTTACTTTTGTTCTTGAGGTCACGGGAGAAATCTTGTTGCAAGTAATCACGTGAAATTGATGTGTTCGGTATTTTAATGATATGTATGTTGTTATTCCCTTAGTGGTGCCATGTGAACGTCGACTACATGGCACTTCACAATATTTGGTCTTAAGGGAATACATTATGGAGTAGTTATTAGATGATGGGTTGCGAGAGTGACAGAAGCTTAAACCCTAGTTTATGCTCTATTTCGTAAGGGACTGGTTTGGATCCAAAAGTTTAATGATATGGTCAGATTTATTCTTAATACTTTTCTCATAGTTGCGGATGCTTGCGAGGGGGTTAATCATAAGTAGGAGGTTTTTTCAAGTAAGAACAGCACCTAAGCACCGGTCCACCCACATATCAAATTATCAAATTAGCGAACACAAATCAAACGAACATGATGGAAGTGACTAGATGAAATTCCTGTGTACCCTTAAGAATGCTTTGCTTATCATAAGAGACCGTCTTGGCCTGTCCTTTGTCAAAAGGATTGGGCTACCTTGCTGCACTTTTATTACCGTTACCATTACTTACTCGTTACAAATTATCTTGCTATCAAACTACTCGTTACTTATAATTTCAGTGCTTGCAGAGAATACCTTGCTGAAAACCGCTTGTCATTTCCTTCTGCTCCTCGTTGGGTTCGACACTCTTACTTATCGAAAGGACTACGATTGATCCCCTATACTTGTGGATCATCAAGGCTTTTAGGAAACTTTTGATCATCTTTTTGAGATCATGTCAACACATATAGCTATTTGTAACACCCCGGATGTAAATTACCATATTTGTACTCCAACTCTTGCCATTTTCGGTTGTAAGTTATGAGTTTTCCCCGTGGTTGGGTTTTCTATTCGTTTTGCATTTTGTCCATGTCATGCATTTCATATCATGTCATCATGTGCATCTCATTTGCATACGTGTTCATCTCATGCATCCGAGCATTTTCCCCGTTGTCCGTTTTGCAATCTGACACTCCTACGTCCTTCGGAGCCCCCTTTTGTCTCTTTTCGTGTGCGGGTGTTTAACTTTGTCAGAATGGACCGAGATTTGCCAAGCGGCCTTGGTACACCAGCGGTAGACCGCTTGTCACGTTTCGTGCCATTTGGAGTCACAACAAAAAATACACTTACGTGATGATACGTGTTTGTCACAGTAGGTCGCGTTTTTTGTCATGCATGTACATCCATGACGATTTTATGACAGAATCAAGATAGTCATACCTGTGCTGTCGTAGAAGTGTTCCATGACATTACCAAAATTATCATCACGGAAGTGTCCACTTCCATGACGATAAATCGCGCGTCAGAGAAGTGCTTTCGTCAAGGGTGACCGACACGTAGCATCCACCGTAACGGAACGCCGTTAAGCTATCGGGTCGGAATTTGGATCCGATAACCCGTTAACAGCCCTGACCAATGGGAAATTTCCATGTGTAAAATTCTGATTGGCCGAAGGGAACACCTGACAGCTCGTCGGTGGGCCGGATGTCGCCCGTCCATTGGAGGAGAATATGCCTATGATACGTCGACATGTGGCTGGGCCCAACAGAGGCCCATATAGGTTAAAAAGGCCGGCCCATTCAAAGGCCCGTAGAACTTAATCAGGTACTAGTGGGCCAGCCCAATAACGGCCTGCTTAATAAAGGCCCATTTACGACCCGAAGCCACATCTGGCCCGTTAATTGTTCGCCCAATATTTGGGCCCATTTACGGCCCGAAGCCAGATCTGGCCCGTTAATTGTTCACCCAATATTTGGGCCCATTTGCGGCCCGAAGCCAGATCTAGCCCGTTAATTGTTCGCCGAATATTTGGGCCCAACTACAGCCCAGTGACTTTCGGCCTGTTAGAGGCCTGATGCAAACATGGGCCCATTTTAGCCCGGTGTGACTTTCGGCCTGGGAATGGCCCGTGCTGCCCATGGGCCATATATGGTCCGACGGGACATCGGGCCCACTAACGGCCCATGCTAAAGGTGGCAACAGTTAAGCCCAACATGACTTTGGGCCTGTTAAAGGCCTGTCGCGTAATTCGGCCCGTTGATGCCTGTGCTAAGCTTTCAACCTCTTAAAGGCCCATGATATTAGTGAGCCAACTAAGGCCCGAGATATGTTTCGGCCTGGTAACGGCCCGTGAGCTAACTGGGCCCAAAACGGCCCGGTCTATATTTCGGCCTGCTGAAGGCCCGTCGATGACTAGTGAAAATTGAGGCCCAACATGCATTTTGGCCTGCTAAAGGCCCATGGTTTGGCCAGTACAATATTCAGCCTGTTAATGGCCCAACGCTACCTAGGCCAAACTAAGCACTGGGTCGACAAAAGGCCCAACTAAAATATAGGCCCCAATCATTCGGGCCCAAGAAAGACGCAGGCCGGCCCAATTGTGGCCCGCTAAAATCCTGGCCCGTTAGAGTCGAATGTTTCGGTCCAGTCGACTACATCTGATTTTTTCAGATAGTGAATGATGGCAGTAATTAGTAGGAATTAAGAAAAAACCTACTCTATACAATAAAGAAATTACGACATAGTAACTAAGAATAAACCTACACTATACAATAAAGGATTTAAGGTATATTACATCCACTGGGCATCGAAGTTCGCCACCAGTGATCATAAAGCGCAACGAAGAAGCAGATTACAAAAACTGGGCACCATTGCAGCGTAACAAAATAATACTGAACCGAGACCACTTCCAAGACAGTTCAAGAAAGGTTAGCCTTGCGGGGGAACTGTTGCGCAAGCTGCTGAGCAAGGCTGTGAGACCGGCCTAGCATGTCGGTCATAGCTTCCAGGTGTAGCTGTTTAGCGATGAGGTTCTGATTGGTTTTCTCCGCATTCTTTCTTAGAGATAGGACTTCAAGTCGAAGTTGAGTTGCAGAATGCCTTTCTGCTAGAACTTGGGATTGAAGAAGTCGAACTGATTCAGACAACGAATTTTGTGAGCTTGTCTGACAGTTAGTCTCAAGTAACTTGAACACTGCATCAAGACAAGACTTTGGGGTTGTCTCGCTATCTTCAAGATGTTTTCCCTTCTTTGTTGCAATATATGTTGGGTTTGTCTCACAGCCTTCAGCAGACTTGTGCATGCCATCAGGCATATCACCCTAAAACAAAGCAGAGAGATGACAAGTTTTGCACGTGTATAAACAAAGATGATAACTATTCTGTCAATTCTATCCAATTTCAAATTAGAAATAAAGAGTAAGTTCAAAATATCAATAGCATAATTTGGCATTGTTCATAATGCGGGGAGCTTCACCACACTACTGGATTACCATGTCAACATAACAAGCATAGATGAAGGGCAAAGAAAATCATTGTATCTATTTCAGATAATGTGCATGGCATGTTGTTCATATCATCAGCCACATCAGTAAGATAAAACAGGAGATGACAAGGTGCAAACATGGGCTGCTTCACCACACACTGGATTATAGATCCACAAGAACAAGCATACATATATGGAGTATTAAGTAATGTGCATGGTATGAATAAGGAATTTGGTTTTACAAGTAAAACTTAGAACTTACGGTTCTTACGAACATGGATTTTGGTAGAAACAACAAACTAAACAGCAGTAAACGATAGGGAGTATGAGCAAATTAAACAGCAGTTGAGGATAAAGGCTTTAGAAGGACTGACTTACATTAACAGTTAACACCGGCTTTATAATGCCCTTCTCCATGTCAAGGGAAGGATAACTCAAGAATTTCAGCACAGAATCTTCTTCATAAGCATTGCCTGTACTCTACATTTTGTAGAGAGTAATTATAGATATGATAATACTGGAAGGGATAGAGGATAATGAAGATAAGATGCAGATTGATGCTACATAATCAACTACCAATCCCTGGAAGTACAAGCGTTACAGGACAAAGTGTACTGACAAGAGCAATGGGCTACACTTCTGCATTGGCATTGTCTGTGTATTCTACTTGTTGGTAAGATTAAATATAGATCTGATCTTTTTTAGTAAATGGTGGGAGAGGGAGATAAGATGCAGAATGCTACAAAATGAACCAATCCCCCTTCTCATAATACAAGAGTGTTTTGAACACTGGTGTATTGTAAAAACGTTCTTATATTATGGGACGGAGGGGTAGCTGTTAATGTAAGTACAGTGATAGACCACGTTCAGTCCTTACAAGAGGACTGCACAGCTAAACCTCTTCAAAAGCATTGGGTTGATTCTAAATTTATGTAAGAGTCCATATGGATCTTATAATGTCCACCAAATGGACGATTACGAGGCTAACATGCGCAGTGATGCCACATAATCAAATATCTACGAAAGTAAGTATGGTCATACATGGCAAGAGGTACTCAAAAGAGTAATGCAGTGTGCAGTATAGTTGCGAGATTATGTGGTCCCTTGAGAATGAATGTTCTTCTGCTAACAGTTTTCGTACAAGTGAGACATTAAGGCAAATGCAGAAATGTAGTTCAAATTGTGATGTGATATCATAGACAGTACCTTACGCTGTAGCCGAGACCAATGTGTAATAAGATTATTCCAGTCACCGTCGGATAAATGTAGCACCGGAGACTTTACAGAAATTTTGTTTAGAGGCTTGCCATCGAAGTGTGCTTGCCTTAGGTAGGAATGATACTTCATCAACAAGTGCTTGAAAAGCGCAACCAACCCTTGCTCGTCATCACAATCCAGTTTGCTCCTCGCCTATTTAAAAGAATGAAATCTTGTGTCTTCTGTCAGCAGAAACATACGCAATAATGACCATGAATAACATTAGTACATTACTTACACGTAAGTTGCAGAGGAAGACTAGAAATTGTTCTGTGTCTGCGGTATAATCTTTCCATGAAGGAAAGATGCGCACAAAGTTCCTGACAACAACATAAGCTTCGTCTTCTAAACTGGGAAGAAATGGAACAGGGGTCCTATTTGCTGCAATTGGGGCTCTCTCTGGTTCGAAAAGGGATTTGGCAACTGGATTTGGTGTACTCTTTGCTGGAATGGGGGTTTTGCGTCGTACAACTGGTGCTATGTCAACTGGCATAATCATACTGTTTGCTGCAGTTGGGGTCTGCTGAGTTGGGGCATCAAAAATGACCAGTGTAGTAGGGCTAGAGTCTGCTAGAGTTGGGGTATTTTGTGGGTCGGGTGATATTGCAACTACACCTAATGGGCTATTTGATTTATCAGGTGCCACTACCTTTTCCAAATACTTTGCTTGTGATCCTCCATGATCAGCAACTGCCCTCTTCCTTTTGAACGTCTGATACACAAGAACAGCATTTGAATGGATAAATATGGTATGATGACAGATGGAATATGTACTGAAAATGGATAGGCATGGCGTATTCACATACACGATGTGTAAACTAAGCTAATGGCAGTTCAACAAAGTAGAAGCAATGCAAATCATCAGATGCAAGATATGTGCGAGCAATGTAACCTTGAAAAGTTAGAGCAAGTACCTTGATGGGTGAATAAGATAGGGCATCTTCCTCTGACTCCTCCACTAGGGTGCTACATTGACTTAGGTCTCCCTCTAGCTCAGAATCACTGTTAGGATCATATTCTGAGCATGAATCTGTAGGTGGAGAGCGTTTGCATTGCATTGCATCCAGACTTGATTTCAGTCCCTTAATGACAAGTTTGACATCCATGGCATTGTTCTGCTTTATTCTTTTCATGTGCGCAAGCTCATAATCATTATGATGCTGTTCAGAATCTGAGATTCATGAAAACATAAAAAGTAGTCAGATTATCTATGGAATGCATTGCGGATTCAACTCGGAGAGTGTCTCCCTATAAACCCCTGCATATGCAAAGTTCACCTCCCCAACCGTGCTGACCAGACCACACACAGAAATACAAACCCCTTATGTTTCTATAACAGGCAGGCACACATTTCAAAACTGAAGTAGGAACATTAGAATCATATGAAATTCGTATTTAAACAAATAAACTAAGCAATTATGAGTGGCGTAATGTTTAGCTTCAAGGGTGGAGTGTTGGTAGTGCGACACAAAGCAAGTAGGCAGATTGTATTCCATGTAAAAGATCGAAACCTATGTAAAAGCTGGAAATGACACCTTCTTTCTATACAATGCAGTGTTCGTTACCCACACATGATGGAAGAGATCACATAGAGAAATACTATTCACTCATTTCTACGGTTCCAGTATTTAGAAATAGGGTGGTCCACCCTAAAAGAATATTGACAACAAATATGACAAGGCAAGTGTCGGATTTCGGGTTCCGGCAGACCCTTGAGGTTCGAACACTAGGGTGCGCGCGGAGATTTCGCCTCCTACCTACCTGCACCCCTCCGCCATCCTAAGATCTAAACTAAGGGAAGAACAACACAAGAGACACAGGGTTTATACTGGTTCGGGCCACCGTTGTGGTGTAATACCCTACTCCAGTGTGTGGTGTGTGGATTGCCTCTTGGGCTGATGATGATGAACAATACAAGGAAGAACAACCTCGCGAGGGTATGTTCTTGGCTGAGGCGACGAACTGCTGGGAGGAGTTCAGCCACCTTTCTCTCTCTCTCTCTCTCTCTCTCTGCCCTACTCTCCTTTGGCCGACCGATCCCCTTTGCTGTGTGGGTGGCTGGTCCTATTTATAGAGGCCCTGGTCCTCTTCCCAAATATTGAGCGGGAAGGGAGCCAACAATGGCGGGCTAATTTGAAGGGGGACAACAAGTATCAACTATCCTGACAAAAGTAGTCTTCGCCTGCACAAAGCTCTAGTGATGACGCCGTCTTGGGCTCCACGGTGACCTCCATCTCGTAGTCCTCCTGGTCTTGGTCTCGTTGCACCGAAATGGCAACCTTTACCTGATGCCTCCATACTCCGCGGCTGCGCTTGCCCCCTTTGCACCAAAGAGGAAAGGAGGACGTTGCGCGGGCTGGCACCCGCCTGGCGCCCTAAGTTGTCATGGCTTGCGTCATGGGCACCTCGTGAGGTACCCCGCCTTGATCTCTCCGCCTCCTCGTGAGCCAGCCTGACGAGGCCGTGCCTGAGGAAGCTTCACGTCATCCGCCTCGCGAGGCTTGGCCCCTCACGAGGGTCTTGGGTTTGTGTTGGTGAAGATGGGCCGTGCTGGGCCCCCCTTTAAGCCACGCCGCAGGCCGCAGGCAGGCAAGTCTGGGGACCCCCGTTCCCAGAACGCCGACAGTAGCCCCCGGGGTAGACCTCCGCAGCGCCCCACTCGCGAGGGCTAGAGGCGCTCCAGAGAGACGACTCGGTTGAGCCCTGGTATGTCGATGCAGACGCGCAGCCCACCATCCTCGCCTGGATGGGGGGCCATTGCTGGTAGGCGGCGGGCGCCTCTCATGACTCTTGACTCCTATAGCTCCTGAATGGCCTTGCTGACGAACTCCTGTGGGTCTGGATCTCCTTGCCTTGCTCCTTCTTGAGGGGAACGTGCTTCAAAACACGCCTCCATGTGGTGCCCAAGCGCCTCCCTCGTGACCCTAGCTAGGTCGTTGGCCCTCCAGGGGGGAGCCCCCGAGCCCGCCTGGGGAGGGCGCCAGGCGCGCTTTCCTAGGCGACGGAGGGAGGTTCCCCTGGGCAGGCGCGGGCCCTGAGGGGCCTGCCTCCTGAGGGGTCCGGCCGGACGATGTCTTCTTCTTCTTGGGGGCGGTCTCGGGAAGCCTCCTGCTTCCATGATCCGGGTCTTCCAGTGATGCGGCCTGAAAGGCTCGTTCCAGGGAACACACCGCGTCCTTCTCTTCACAGGGCACCGTGATGACTCCGCCACTTCCTGGCATCTTGAGGATGTTGTAGCCGTGGTGAGTTACGGCCATGAACTTGGCCAGCGCTGGGTACCCAAGGATGGCATTGTACGGCAGGCGAATGTGAGCGACGTCGAAGTCGATGAGCTCGGTGCGGTAGTTGTCGCGTGCCCCGAAGGTGACAGGGAGGCGGACCTGCCCAATCGGGACCGTGGAGCTGTTAGTGATACCAGAGAAGGGCTTGGTTGGCTGAAGCTGGCTGTAGGGCACTTGGAGGTTGTTGAACGTCTCCACGGACAAGACGTTGAGCCCTGCCCCGCCATCGATGAGGGTCTTGGTGACCACCATATTGCTGATGATTGGGGAACAAAGCATCGGGAGGACTCCGGCTGTTGCCACACACTTGAGCTGATCTGCTGAGCTGAATGTGATGGCGCACGCCGACCACCTGAGAGGGCATGTGGCTTCGAGTCTGGGGAGTACTGCGTTCACTTCGCGGGCGAACTGCTTGAAGATGCGCTGAGAGGCTGGGGCTTGTGCTCCGCCCAAGATGCAGGCGATCGCGCGCGGCTCCTGGAAGCCCCCAGCCTCCTCGTCCTGATGGCGGTCCTCGTTTCTCCTTGGCTGCGGCGGCAGCGGTGGGAGGCCTACGTTGCCTAGCGGGCGATCCTCGTGAGGCTGATCCCTCCATCCTCTCTCGCGAGGCAGGTCTCGCCAGCGATCCTCGCGAGGTTGGTCGCGCCACCCTTGGCACGGCCCACGGTCTTCCCAGCGTCCTGCGTGTCTTCCTCCTCCTCGACCGTAGCCCCGGTCACCGCGGTCGGGGCGACGGCCGATCCTTCCTTCACGCACGGCTCGGAGTTCTTGGCATTCGTTGGTGTTGTGGGTGTGGAGGTCGTGGTACACGCAGTATCGGCTGCCCTTGGGAGGTTCGGGCTGATCTCTGCCCCGCTTGGTGTTTGGTTCTGCCGCGAGCACTACAGCCCCCTTGCGCTTCACATCCTTGGCCTTGAGCTTCTTCTCTTCTGGGTCTGCGGCAGGCAGCTCGAGGAGGGAGAGACGCCCCTCCTCAGCCCTGGCGCACTTGTTTGCCAAGTTGAACAGCTCCAAGGAAGTGCACAGGTCTTCATGCATCGCCAGCTCCTCCTTCATCTTGACGTCGCGCACTCCATCGGAGAAAGCTGAGATGATGGCCTCCTCAGTCACCTTGGGGATCTTGAGGCGTGCGTTGTTGAAGCGCTGGATGTACTTCTGCAGGGTCTCCTCGGGTTGTTGCTTGATGCGACGCATGTCACTCACGGTGGGCGGCCGGTCGCGAGTACCTTGGAAGTTGGCGATGAAGCGGGTGCGCATCTCTTCCCAGGAGGAGATTGTGCCTGTAGCCAGGTTCAGGAGCCAGGTGCGGGCCCCGTCCTTGAGCGCCATGGGAAACTAGTTGGCCATGACCTTCTCGCCTCCGTTGGCAGCTTCGATGCCCAGCTCGTAGAGCTGGAGGAACTCCGTAGGGTCGGCCGTGCCCTCGTAGCGAGGAGGCAGGTCTGGTTTGAACTTGCCGGGCCACGCGACGCTGCGTAGTTCGGTGGTGTAGGCGCGGCAGCCTGCTGTGGCCACGAGAGGCCTTAGGTGACGAAGAGCCTGGTCTTGCATGTCCCCACGCGCTGGAGCAGGGGGATGGTCGCGACGTGCTGGGGCAGGGAGCACCCGGGCAGCTTTTGGCGGGCGAGGGACTTCTTGACAGCTCTGTTCTTGCTGTGCTGGCACCTGACGGAGCGGGTTCCGCCCAGGGGCCATGCGCCTTGGAGCCATGGCGTCTTCTTGAGGAGGAGGCGGCCGGGGCGCCGCCGGAGCCTCTTCGCCCGCGCGGGGCGGGGTGCGGTGCAGCGGAACAGACGGCGCGGAAGAGCCCCCTGCAGCGCGGACGAGCTCGGCGACGTGGTCGAGCCATTCTTCGTAGACGTCGTCGACGGGACGGTAGCGCAGGAGCTCGTTTGCCGCGATGAGTGCGGCCCGAGCCTCCATGGGCGCACGGAGCGCGCGGGACGAAGATCCAGCTGGGGCGAGCGAGGGGGTTGCGGTGCGGCCGTCTTGCCGCACGGACGGATGCTGGGATGATGCTTGCCGCTCGTCCCCTGCAGGGCGGGTGGCGGCATTGACGGTAGGTGACGGGGAATGGCGTGGATGCCCGCCGACAGGGGCCGTCTGGGCGACGCAGGAAGCGAGTGCGGCCCGGCGCTTGGCGCGGGCCCGACGAGCGTCAGACATGGGCGTGACGATCGGAGGAGAACGGGGCGGTGGAAGACGAATTCCGGCGCACTCTACCTGGCGTGCCAAATGTCGGATTTCGGGTTCCACCAGACCGTTGACGTTCGAACACTGGGGTGCGCGTGGAGATTTCGCCTCCTAACTACCTGCACCCCTCCGCCATGCTAAGATCTAAACTAAGGAAAGAACAACACAAGAGACACAGGGTTATACTGGTTCGGGCCACCGTTGTGGTGTAATACCCTACTCCAGTGTGTGGTGTGCGGATTGCCTCTTGGGCTGATGATGATGAACAATACAAGGAAGAACAGCCTCGCGAGGGTCTGTTCTTGGCTGAGGCGATGAACTGCTGGGAGGAGTTCAACCACCT
>NC_041386.1:249376327-249398297 GCF_002162155.2 Triticum dicoccoides | reverse complement strand
CCTTTGGCCGACCGATCCCCTTTGCTGTGTGGGTGGCTGGTCCTATTTATAGAGGCCCTGGTCCTCTACCCAAATATTGAGCGGGAAGGGAGCCAACAATGGCGGGCTAATTTGAAGGGGGACAACAAGTATCATCTATCCTGACAAAAGTAGTCTTCGCCCGCGCAAAGCTCTGGTGATGACGCCGTCTTGGGATCCACGGTGACCTCTGTCTCGTAGTCCTCCTGGTCTTGGTCTCGTTGCACCGAAATGGCAACCTTTGACTGATGCCTCGGTACTCCGCGGCTGCGCTTTCCCCCTTTGCACCAAAGAGGAAAGGAGGACGCTGCGCGGGCTGGCACCCGCCTGGCGCCCTGAGTTGTCATGGCTCGCGTCATGGGCACCTCGTGAGGTACCCCGCCTTGATCTCTCCACCTCCTCGTGAGCCAGCCTGACGAGGCCGTGCCTGAGGAAGCTTCGCGTCGTCCGCCTCGCAAGGCTTGGCCCCTCGCGAGGGTCTTGGGACTGTGTTGGTGAAGATGGGCCGTGCTGGGCCTCCCTTTGAGCCACGCCACAGGCCGCAGGCAGGCAAGTCTGGGGACCCCCATTCCCAGAACGCCGACAACAAGCATAGATGTAGTGAATCAATCATTTACTTGTGAGCTTACTAGGACAAGTATGCATAATTGTAACTGCAGTAAGAGACCGTCCAAAATCTGAATGAAG
Organism: Triticum dicoccoides; assembly: GCF_002162155.2. Classification (NCBI taxonomy): domain Eukaryota; kingdom Viridiplantae; phylum Streptophyta; class Magnoliopsida; order Poales; family Poaceae; genus Triticum; species Triticum dicoccoides. The sequence goes on along the minus strand of NC_041386.1, from coordinate 249,397,592 downwards.
AAGTTTGTCTAGCACTTATTGTTTGCAACTAATCGACGTGAATAATTGGATATTATATCAAATGAGTAAGAAAGACAAGTAAAATTGTCAACAAACCTGGCTTGCAGTAGTAATCTGGGTCAATGTCACTACGACCAACAATCCAAAATGACTAGTTTTTATTCCGAGGGCCGGAATTTTGAAAACCCTGTGAACTTTAGAGGTAATAAAGATTACCGAAATACATCTGAACCATTAAGTGTAGGTAGCACTGAGCACACAACAAACCTTAATGATAGTCCTACCTAATGTGTAATGAGTCAATTAGAAAATGGGTGATGAGGAGTGGCTGCTGAGTGTTGAGGACGTATCTCAGGATAAATCGGGTTGGCTTGGTGGGTTCTGCACGCCTGAGCCCTGAACGGACTGGGAAGGTAGGCATGGCGGCGCGCCCGGGCAACGGTGACGCTGTTGGGCGAGCGGATCCTGGCCTCCTGTTAGTCCGGCGTCTCCTCCTAGAGTCGTGTCGTCCAGGGACGGCAAGTCGCCGGCGAGGCAGGCGGCTGGGGGCGAGTAGAGATCGGAAGAGCGCAGCAGAACAGAGGGGAATCGGGGCCTGGGACGACCCAAAATCCCAGGGTGGGCCGGCCCACCATGGGCACCCTGTAGAGATACACACTCGAGCGGCGAACATGCAATTTTGAAACTAATTTAGGAACATTTAGCCGACTGTCGGATTTCGGGTTCCGGCAGACCGTTGAGGTTCGAACACTGGGGTGCGCGCGGAGATTTCGCCTCCTACCTACCTGCACCCCTCCGCCTCGCTAAGATCTAAGCTATGGAAAGAACAACATGCGAGACACAGGGTTTATACTGGTTCGGGCCACTGTTGTGGTGTAATACCCTACTCTAGTGTGTGGCGTGGTGGATTGCCTCTTGGGCTGATGATGATGAACAATACAAGGAAGAACAGCCTCGCGAGGGTCTGCTCTTAGCTGGGGCGATGAACTGCTGGGAGGAGTTCAGTCACCCTTCTCTCTCTCTCTCCGATTGTTGATGCCCCTCTCCCCTGGGGGTGGCTAGTCCTATTTATAGAGGCCCTGGTCCTCTTCCCAAATATCGAGCGGGAAGGGAGCCAACAATGGCGGGCTAATTTGAAGGGGGACAGCTAGTACCAGCTATCCTGACAAAAGTAGTCTTCGCCTGCACAAAGCTCTGGTGGTGACGCCGTCTTGGGCTCCACAATGACCTCCATCTTGCAGTCCTCCTGGTCCTGGTCTTGTTGCACCGAAATGGCAACCTTTGCCTGATGCCTCGGTACTCCGCGGCTGCGCTTGCCCCCTTTGCACAAAAGGGGAAAGGAGGACACTACGCGGGCTGGCACCCGCCTGGCGCCCTTGGTCATCATGGCTTGCATCACGGGCACCTCGTGAGGTACCCCGCCTTGATCTCTCCGCCTCCTCGTGAGCCAGCCTGATGAGGCCGTGCCTGAGGAAGCCCCGCGTCGTCCGCCCCGCGAGGCCTGGCCCCTCTCGAGGGTCTTGGGTCTGTGTTGGTGAAGACGGCCCGTGCTGGGCCCCCCTTTGAGCCACGCCACAGGCCGCAGGCAGGCAAGTCTGGGGACCCCCATTCCCAGAACACCGACAGTAGCCCCCAGGCCCAAGGCACGCCCGGGCTTGGCCATGCAGGGAGGCGAAAGGGCAAGAGCGAAGTGCCGCGGGCCCTAACAGCCGGCGGTCTTGGGCGCCGCGTGGCGGTTGATTGGACGTGGGCGTCTCCACTTCCCCATGGCGCCTCGGCAACTGCACGGATTGGTCAAGTCCTTGCATGCAAAGCGGGTCATAATTACCTGCGATCGTGGGGGCCGTCGGTTGGCCCTCGCCAGCTATAAGTACGGGTCGGCGCGCGCCCTTCCAGTTCATCCCCCCTTGCTTCTCCATCTTCTTCATGGCCCCGTCGAGGAGGTTCTCGGCCGCAGATAAGGGGAAGGCTCGCCAGGTTGAGCCTGCCTCTCCCCCGCCCAAGCGCGGCCGAGGGCGCCCTCGCAAACATCCTGTGGCCACCACGGCAGCTCCCCGCGGCTGTGGAGGCGATTTTCAGCACGGCGACGAGCGGATTGCTGCGGCCGGGGAGCGCGCTCCAGTCGCGCGTCCCCCTAGGCTGCGCTTTCGCGCTGCAGAGGTGCAGCGGAGCCGACTAGCACCCGGCTTCCGCTTCCTCGCTTCCTCCTCGGCGAGCTCCCGACGATGATGGAGAAGACAACACTCGTGTGACTAGCGGCGCTCGGGGTTCCCCAAGCTTCTCCGGTTCTTCTTCAGGCGACAACTCTTCTAGCGGTGGCCGCGGTCAGCCTCCACGCCGTCGCATCTGCTTGGGAGGTGGTAGCGTGTCCGCCCGCCGTCGCGCCCCGGTGAAGCGCGAGAGGGAGTCTCCCTGAGCCCCGGAGGCAGCTCGAGTCTTCCCTGCAGGCCAGTGTGAGGCGAGTTGCGCCTGATCTGTTCTTTCTTTTCCTTTTTCCTGTGTAAAAAAGACAGTAGTGTGGAGCCCCGCGGGGGCGTGTTTGGGTTATTGCTATTAATCATTGTTTTGCTTCCGTTATCGTGCCTTCCGGCTACGTGCCCGCGTGTGGATAGTTCCCGGCCCCAGCCGTGGGGGGGCGACCGACCCAGGCGTTGTGTTCGTGTCGCGATGCCCGTGGGGCATGGACTGGAGGGGTGCTCCTGTAATGGACCGAGGTCGCAAACCCTTTGAACGACTAGGACAGGAACACTCGCGAGGGTGCTCGGCTACCCCCCTCACGAGGCCTTGCACAAGAGAAATCGAGGCAGGAGAGTGAAAAGTCGAAGAACCACAAGCCAAAGACGGCAACAACTTCAATAAAACTTCGAATGAGAAGGAACAAGCCAACTGCGGAAAGCAAATGAAAAGCCGCGTCCGGCACCTAATCTAGTCTTCGACGTCTTCTCACCAGCGCAGAGCTAAGTGCTGCCACTGGGCATGGGAGGGTGCCCCAGGGCCTGAGGCCGGCGCTCCTGAGCCTCCGGGGCGTGTACAACCCCAACTCATTATTACGTGAAAGTGTCACAGGCGGCGAGCTTCACAGGCGTTGGCCTTCTTCACAGGCTCCGGGCCTTTTCCAAAACGCGACAGCTTCACAGGCATTCGCCTTCTTCACTGGCTCTGGGCCTTTTCCAAAATGCGACAGCTTCACAGGCATTCGCCTTCTTCATAGGCTCTGGGCCTTTTCCAAAACACGGCAGCTTCACAGGCATTCGCCTTCTTCACAGGCTCTGGGCCTTATCCAAAATGCGACAGCTTCACAGGCATTCGCCTTCTTCACAGGCTCTGGGCCTTTTCCAAAACGCGACAGCTTCACAGGCATTCGCCTTCTTCACAAGCTTTGGGCCTTTTCCAAACCGCGACAGCTTCATAGGCATTCGCCTTCTTCACAGGCTCTGGGCCTTTTTTTAGGGGTAGAACCTCCGGAGGTGCTGGATGTTCCATGCGTTCTGGACCGGCACCCCTCCTGAGTCTCCAAGCGTGCGGAGCTGGGCCTGGAAACATGAACAACTTTGAACGGGCCCTCCCACATGGGACGGATCTTGTGCAGCCCCTCCCTGGAGAGAACCCGCCTGAGCACGAGGTCTCCTACCTCGAGAGTTCTGGGGCGGATGTTGCGGCAGTGATATCGCCGCAGTGCTTGTTGGTACCTCACCACTCGCAGCGCGGCTTCTCGGCAATGTTCGTCCCCCAGCACGAGGTCCATCCCCCGCATGGCCTCCTGTTGCGCCTCGTCGAACGCCAGGACCCGCGCGGAGCGACATCTGACCTCGTGAGGGAGGACCGCTTCGGCTCCGTAGACCAGGAAGAACGGGGTCTCTCCAGTCGGCTTGGTCGCGGTTGTGCGGATGGACCACAACACAGACTGAAGCTCGTCGTACCAACCTCTGCCGCAGGCCTCCAGCTTCTTCTTGAACGTCCTGGCCTTGAGGCCCCTCAGGACCTCTGCGTTGGCTCACTCGGCCTGGCCGTTGCTTCGGGGGTGCGCCACCGAAGCGTAGCATATCTACGTTCCAAGGTTAGCACAGTATGTTTTGAAGAGGTTACTGGTGAACTGCGAACCATTGTCCGTGATGATGCAGTTCGGCACCCCGAACCGGCTCATGATGCCCTTGATGAACTTGACCGCGGAACCCGCGGGAATGGTGCGGACAGCCTCTACTTCAGCCCACTTGGTGAACTTGTCCACGGGGACGTAGAGGTAGCGGTAGCCCCCTGGCGCCCGAGGAAACGGGCCCAAGATGTCCAGCCCCCAGACTGCGAATGGTCACGAAAGGGGTATAGTCTGCAGGCCTCCTACTGGCTGATGGATCTGCTTAGCGTGGAACTGGCAGGCCTCACAAGCTTTCACTAGTTCGACGGCGTCATTGAGTGCGGTGGGCCAATAAAACCCACTGCGGAACGCCTTGCCGACGAGAGTCCGTGATGATGAATGATGTCCATAGTCTCCACCGTGTATATCTTCCAGCAGTTCCTTCCCTTGCTCCCTGGAGATGCAGCGCAGGGATACATCGTTTGGTCGCTTCTGGTAGAGCTCTCCATCCTTGATGCAGTATGCCGTGGCCTGGCGTGCCACTCGCTTTGCTTCCTCCTCCTTCTCCGGCAGGGTCCCTTGTGTTAAGTAACTCCGGAGCTCCGTGATCCAGCATCCCTCCTGAGGTTCCATCATCAGAAGCAGGCGTGCTCCTGAGGCCGGGCCACAGGCCGGAGCTCCTGAGGCAGGTGGATGGGGGAGCTTCTCCCGAGGCTGAGCCGTGTTTGACAATGACGGCAGGGCTGAGGGCTTGAAGAGCCGCTCCTCAAAAACGCCAGGCTCCTGAGGTAACCGCCTGGACGCTCGTTCGGCGATGTCGTCGGCCTCCTGATTGGTGCCACGGGGCACATGCTGCAACTCCAACCCCCAGAATTGCTTCTCCATCCTGCGGACCTCCGCAAGGTAGGCTTCCATGTGCTCATCTTTTGGCTCGTACACCTTGTTGGAGAAATTGACAAGGAGCTGCGAATCGCCCTTGATGGTGAGGCGTTTCACCCCCAGGGCAGCTGCGGCCTTCAAGCCCGCTATTAAACCTTCATACTCCGCTATGTTGTTGGAGACCTTTTCACCTTGCTGGAAACAGAGCTGCACAGCGTAGTAGAGCTTGTCCTGAGTGGGCGATATAAGCACCGCCCCAGCCCCAGCGCCATGCCTGGAGAACGCCCCATCGAAGTACATGACCCAGCCTTCTGGCGCCTCGCTTCCCGGGGAGATTGACCGATCCTCGTCGGCCTTGAGGCCTGGTGCCTCCGTCCATTCTGCCACAAAATCCGCCAACGCTGCTCCCTTGATGACTCTGGTCGTGCTGAATTCGAGCTGAAACGCTTGCAGTTCTATGTTCCACTCAGCGACCCTTCCAGCTGAGTTAGGGCTCCTGAGCACTCTCTCCAGGGGGTATGAAGAGACGACCTTGATGGGGTGACCCTGAAAATAGTGTCGCAGCTTGCGCGAGGCCACCAGTAGCGCGAGGAGGAGTTTCTGAGGCATGGGGTACCGTGCCCTCGCATCCCGCAACACCGTGCTGATGAAGTACACCGGGTGCTCGACGAGGTTGGGTGCATCAGTGTTGGCGGCTCCCTTCGGAGACCATGGAGCCTCTTGAGGCGATGAGGCCTCCTGGGGCTGGCCATCTGGGGGAGGGGCCTCTTCCGCCTCCGGTGCACTCCTCTGCGGCGGCTGATCCTCCTCAGCCGCGGTGGCGGTTTCTGTGGGCCTTCCTTGTTCCTGTTTTGCCTTGTCCCGGGCTGCTGCTGCAGTTTTGATTCGACGCTCCTCTCTAACCGCCACCAGGGCTGCGCTGGCGGAGTACGGAGTGGCGACGAGGTAAAGCACCAGGGGCTCTTGAGGGCGCGGAGCCACCATGACCGGTGGGCTGGTCAGGTATCTCTTGAGATCCTGGAACGCCTTGTCGGCCTCTTCAGTCCACTCAAAGGGTCCCTTTTTCTTCATTAGCTAGAAGAAGGGCAGCGCTCATTCCCACAACTTGGAGATGAAGCGCCCTAGCGCTGTCACGCGCCCAGTGAGCTTCTGCATTTCTCTGAGGGTCTTTGGCGGGCTCATGTCTTCCACCGCCTTGACCTTTTCCGGGTTAGCCTCGATGCCTCGGTGGGACACGAGGAAACCCAAGAGCTTGCCCGAGGGGACTCCGAACACACACTTCTCTAGGTTAAGCTGTAGGTTCACTGCATTGAGGCTCGCGAAGGTTTCCTCCAGGTCTTGTATCAGGGTCCTGGCCTCCCGAGACTTTACCATAATTTCATCGACGTAAGATTCAACATTCTTCCCGAGCTGCGGGCCCAAGGTGATGTGCATCAGCCGCTGAAAGGTCGCCCCTGCGTTCCACAGCCTGAATGGCATGCATGTGTAGCAGTACACCCCACACGGGGTAAGGAAGGCTGTCTTTTCGATGTCTTCTACCACCATCTTAATGTGGTGATACCCAGAGAAGGCATCCAAGAAGCATAGCAGGTCGCATTCCGCGGTGGAATCGACGATCTGGTCGATGCGTGGGAGCGGGTACGGATCTTGCGGGCATGCTTTGTTGAGGTTGGTGAAGTCGACACACATGCGCTCCTTCCCTCCCTTCTTTGGCACAACGACAGGGTTGGCCAACCAATCCGGGTATCGGACCTCGCGAATGACCCCAGCGGCTTCTAATTTGCGGGTCTCTTGGACGATGAAGGCCTGCTTTTTTGTGGACTACCGCCTGGCCTTCTGCTTCACAGGGCGCACGTTGGGGCACACGTTGAGGTGATGCTCGATTACTCTGCTAGGGATCCCTGCCAACTGGTCAGGCTCCCAAGCGAATACCTTCTTGTTTGCACGCAGGAACCCGACCAGCGCCTCCTCCTGCTCGGGTTCGAGGTTGGCGCCTATGGTGAATGTGGCGTTGGTGGACCCGTCCTCATCGACGGGTATCTGCTTGATTTCTGCCTTGTCTTGGGTGAACAACTTTTTCTTCTTGGCGGGTGCAGCCCCCTTGGGCTCGGGGGTCTCCAAGTCGGCGGGCTGTGCCGCCGCCGCCGTCTTGAAGGCGAGCTTGAGCACCCGCATCGCGTCTCCGGTGTCCCTGTGCACGGTGAGGACACCGCTGCTCCCGGGCATCTTCATGAGGTTGTACGCCGGGTGCATCGCGGCCATGAACTAGGCCAGCGCTGGGTAGCCGAGGATGGCGTTGTAGGGAAGGCCGATGGGGGCGATGTCAAAGTCGACCAGCTCCGTGCGGAAGTTGTTGTAGGTGCCGAAGGTTACTGGGAGCCGGATCTGTCCCAAGGAGCTGGATGATCTGCCCCCAACGCCTAAGAAGGGTCGGCTGGCTTGCAGCCGTTCCAGGGGTATGCAGAGGAGGTTGAAGGCCTCGACCGAGAGCACGCTGAGGCCCGCACCGCCATCGATGAGAGTTCTGGTGACGGCCACCTGGCAGATGGTGGGGGTGCACAGCATGGGGAGCGCACCTGAGCAGGCCGAGTTGGAGGGGTGGTCCTCCGAGCTGAAGGTCAGGCCGGCCTTGGGCCCCGCCCGATCCGGGAGAGCCCCCTGCCGCGTGGAAGCGGCGCTGACCCAGCGGATGAATGGCTTGACATGGTGACTTGTAGGCGGCACCTGCGAGCCGCCCAGGAGGGTCGCGACGACCGGGGGTGTTGGTGTAGCGCGATGGGCGGGGAAGAGGCTGCGGGGCTCTTCCCAAGAGGCCACGGAGGCTGCCGGCAGGTGGAGCAGCCATGTGCGCAGAGCACCGGTGAGGGCCATGGGGAGCCAGTTGGCCATGACCCTATCGTCACCTCCAGCTTCGAGGAGGGCCTCCTCGCTCGCCAGCAAGAAGGTCAGCGGATCTGTCGCGCCGCCGTAGCGCGGCGGCGTCGTTGGTTTGAACTTGTTCGGCCACCGTACCCGTTGCAGGGCTGGGGCTAGGGCTTGGAGCCCCCTGGCCCCCGTGCTGGCGCCAGCGGCCGGAGCGGGCGACACGCTACTCATCGCGAGGCAGGCCATGGCGGTGGCGGAAGAGAAAACTCCGGTGCACCCATACCTGGCGCGCCAAATGTCGGATTTCGGGTTCCGGCAGACCCTTGAGGTTCGAACACTGTGCGCGCGCGGACATTTCGCCTCCTACCTACCTGCACCCCTCCGCCTCGCTAAGATCTAAGCTATGGAAAGAACAACACGCGAGACACAGGGTTTATACTGGTTCGGGCCACAGTTGTGGTGTAATACCCTACTCTAGTGTGTGGCGTGGTGGATTGCCTCTTGGGCTGATGATGATGAACAATACAAGGAAGAACAGCCTCGCGAGGGTCTCCTCTTGGCTGGGGCGATGAACTGCTGGGAGGAGTTCAGTCACCCTTCTCTCTCTCTCTCCGATTGTTGATGCGCCTCTCCCCTGGGGGTGGCTAGTCCTATTTATAGAGGCCCTAGTCCTCTTCCCAAATATCAATAGGGAAGGGAGCCAACAATGGTGGGCTAATTTGAAGGGGGGCAGCTAGTACCAGCTATCCTGACAAAAGTAGTCTTCGCCTGCACAAAGCTCTGGCGATGACGCCGTCTTGGGCTCCACAATGACCTCCGTCTTGCAGTCCTCCTGGTCCTAGTCTTGTTGCACCGAAATGGCAACCTTTGCCTGATGCCTCGGTACTCCGCGGCTGCGCTTTTCCCCTTTGCACAAAAGAGGAAAGGAGGACATGCGCGGGATGGCACCCGCCTGGCGCCCTTGGTCGTCATGGCTTGCGTCATAGGCACCTCGTGAGGTACCCCGCCTTGATCTCTCCGCCTCCTCACGAGCCAGCCTGATGAGGCCGTGCCTGAGGAAGCCCTGCGTCGTCCGCCCCGCGAGGCCTGGCCCCTCGCGAGGGTCTTGGGTCTGTGTTGGTGAATATGGGCCATGCTGGGCCCCCCTTTGAGCCACGCCACAGGCCGCAGGCAGGCAAGTCTGGGGAGCCCCGTTCCCAGAACGCCGACACTGACCAATTAAACAACTTTATTTTAATAATATCATATTCATATTTGAACAACGAAGCTTGTTGAGCTTGATGGGTGGAGCAGTGTTATCATGACACGAAGCACGTATTCTGATCGTTTAGTGATCATAAAAGGGGGAAACTCTAAGCATATTTTTTTTAGCAAAAGAGGGTTTCCCCTCCAATTTCTATTAAAGAAACCACCACGGAACCAACATGATCAATTAAACCCTAAGCATGATCAATTAAACTGTATTATGGTTGTGCCATGGCAGATTTGAAGCTGCAAATCGGAGAAATGATATTTAGCATCCATTGTTTTCTTCGAACTAAGAACTAAATTCTAAGAGCTAAAAAGAAAGTAGAGTAACCAAGTTAAGATCTATTTTCTGGTTGAGATCAAAAAGTTGAGGAGATATGAAGTACCACCTCTCTTGCGGCGCCGTGTAGGCATTGGGGGTGCGATGGCTGTCGGTGGTTTTGAAGCAGATCTGCAATGGTAGACGGGTGCATCGGGGGATAAGTCCCGTTGCTGTGGAAGAGAAGGTCGTGTGAGCGGCCCCGGCAAAGAGGACGACGGCGCCGATGAAGCGAGAGGACGCGATGCAAGGCTATTGGTCTGTCGCCATCCATCTCTAGCAGTGGACGACGCGGTCTTGGTAGGCGCTCCGGCATGGTGGAGGACGGTGGCGATGGATGTGGTGGAGGACGGCGGCGATGGATGGGGTGGCGGACGGAGGCTGGTGTGGGGATGGGGTGTTCTAGCGCGGACGATGTATGAATGGGAAAATGGAGGGAGAGGTACGGGGAACCATGTTTTTGGGACGGGCCTGTCTAAAATATGGGAAAGTTACGAACTTAGCCCCCATTTAAAATTTGGACGTCTCCTCGGTTGGGGATAGGACGGTAATCTCGCATCTCGCCAATATTTGCCCAGAGCGATTTCGGGCGAGGAGAGGGTGGTTGGTGCCCATGGTTGGCGCCCACGGTGTATGAACGAGGCTGACAGGTAGGCGGTTGTGTCACGTCTGAGTGAAGTTACAAACCTGCCCCTATTGAAAATATTTGCCTACATCGATTTCGGCCGAGACGAGTTTGTTTTGCCGCCCACCATGTATGAATGGGGAATGGAGGGAGAAATAGAGGTCTTTCGGACGAGCTTGAATCAAATGAGTTTTGCCGCCCATGTTTGACGCCCACCATGTCGGAATGGGCTCAGAGGCGGTTGTGTCACGTCTAATTGAGGTTACTAACCTACCCCTATTTAGAGCAATGGAAATCGGGCCAATGGATTGTCCGTGTAATGGGTAGACAGTAATTTCCATCTCCCAAACACTTGGCTTCGGGCAGCCGACATGAGAGTGGACATTTTGCTGCTTCTTTCGAATTTTGGGACAATAAGCATCCATGTTTACCCTGGCAACTAAATTTGAATCCATTTTGTATTCCTATATGAATCTTTATAAATCATTCTATGTGTTTTTATATATCTTCAAAAGGACGACAAAGATGTATTCGACTGTCATATATGAATATGGTTTACAAATGCCGATACTCAAATTCAGAAACTAGAATCCAGTTTAAGGTGAATTCGAATATTTGGAACACTTCATGTCCAACTCAAATGTCACATGCAGCATAATGTGTACTCCCATTTAGATATGTACACAAGCAATGTATCAAGATTCAAATACCGAGTCAATCAACCAAGAATGTACAGAACTAACAGACATATAATCACTTATAGAGTATATGGATCAATAATATCAACTAACATACATAAGCCAGGCCACTGTACTTTTTTTTGGCTACAACAACATCCTTGTTTTAGCGAGCATCTTGGCCCTTTCCGATGCATGCCACTTATGGTCCATCTATACTACTACTATTGCTGAATGCACATTCAGCCCAATTGGCATATTTGTAGGTCTGGCACAGCAATCCAAATGAAATGTCTCCGAGTCTTATCAATTAATACAGACTTGTGCTCAAATAATATTACAAACCAAAAAACAAAAAAAACAATTATTACATGATCTCTAAAACAAATGGTTTGATTGATTACATGAACAGACAACACAAAGGTTATTCAACTATGGAAAGAACATTTCACCTATGATTTACCAAGTAGGAATTTAATTTCCTTTTTTCCTTTAGGACCTTAACAATCTGGTCAGTCTCAGCTTGCTTAGTTTTGAAATCCACCAAATATTTAATGGTTGTCTTGAGTACTTCTTGTGACTGTGTTGTTTGCTTCCTCAACATGTCAACTTTATCTCTAAGTGCAGAACAGAATCTCTTTCTACCACTAGTTTAGCCTCTAGAGCATCAGAAGTTGGCAATTCATAATGCACGATTGGGCTGGTGCCACTACTGTGGGATGATGCAACGTCCATGGGGACCTCGCTCTTTGATCTTGGGCTAACCTGTTTTGCCATTAAAGTTCCGATTGGATTCAGAAAAGTTGAAGTTAGCAAAACATCTCAACTGGGAGTTATAACAGCAAACCAGTTAAACAAACAAGGAATTAAAGAGTTTCAATTGGATGCTGAAAAGTAGTTATTAACATCATTGTAATCCACTATGGCAGCAGCAAAGCAGTTACACAAACAAGTAGATATTTAAGTTAAGGCAAACATGTAATTCTTAACAGTAAGTATCAAACACATAGATAGGCGCAGTCTACAATATGATTAACAGGCTATGCCATTATGTAATCAGTAGCAAACTAAATTAAGCCAAGCAACGTAATTGACCAATTTTGCAATAAGTGGCTAACTAAAATTCCGAGAAGCAGGTAACTGAACTTACGCTAGTTCTTTGTACAGGCACACTGCAACTTCTTTTTCGCTTACAAGGTTGTACAAGGAGTCCATGGCATCAATTGCTTGGATACGCAGTCCCAATACTTCTTTCTTCCCACACTGCATGGGTAAGTCGAATGGTTAATCTGGTAAGATGGTGCGTCCTTGATATGTTATATGAGGACGTGTAGTCAGACTAGTTGTAGCCAAACACATCACACTGACTTTTACTGTATATTTCATGCGATTACTTTTGGCATATCGAGATCTAAGCAATCTACAATAGGATGAAAAGACTGGCATCCTTCACATTATTGGCAAACTCAGTTCATAGAAACAAGCAATTCAACCATTCTATGGGTAAATCAAAAGCGCCACTGGAATATTTTCACTATCCAATCATACACGCAAAAGGGGCGACACCACCATAGGGGCTGGTATGGGCGGCCGCCTTAGGTGGCTGGAAAGTGTGCACCTAGTTTGAGTCGTCCAGGTTGGCCCATGCTAGTTTTGTTCGTCCCAACGCACGAGTAGGCAATGTAAAAAATGAAGAAAAATGTTTCAATTTGGATGGGTAATAACATAAGTGCAAGGCAGGCCCTATAGCAGGCTCGCGGCCCAAACGAGCGCCTCCCATATTGATCGACAGCAGGAAAAATCCCAATTCATTCGCTCCAGGCTCCAGTCTGGTTCGCTCCTAACCTAGCCGCCACTGGACAGACCGACACAACACTTCCTCGCGCCCTCGTTGGAGGGCGGTCGCCGGGCTTCAAGCGAACGGAAGGACAAGAAGATGAAGATCCAACCCTGGGTGTAGCCTATGTGGGAGGCAGTGGCGGCAGCATGGGCATGGCATCGAGCTTGCGCAAACGGACAGTCGCAGCTTGCAAGAGTAGCATGCGCAACGAGCAGGTACATCATGTCCCTGATTATATCTAATTCAACTCTTCAATCTCTGGCCAATAGTTAAACCTGACGGTGTTGTAAAACTACTTGTATGTAGGGAATCTATGAGAAAATGAAACCAATTTCTACTTATTTTATAACTCCCCCAATCAATACTGAACTGACTGAATCTGATGTATCTAATCAAGTTTCCGGTGCAAACATACAAGCTCATGTTGTTCTTGAGCCTGAAGTGTCTAATGAACAGACTGCTAATGAAGGATTTGATGCAAACATTTTACATGCTCCTGGTGATGAACATATAGTGTCTAATGAGGGATCTAATGCAAGCATTTTGCAAGCTCATTGAAGGATTTAGTGTCTAATGATGATCTACTACGTTGAGAGAGACAGAGATTTGCAGGCATTGATGACAAGCAAATTATAGTGCATTTTCATAGCTTGAGGAAACATCGAGGCCATCTACCAGAAAGTCCCCATATCATGACAACATAGCATAAATACTTTTCTAATATGTTGTTTGAAACTATTGGCACACTTGTGCAGGATAGATATATTGATATGCAGTTTGCGCACTGGTTATACGTGCAATTACACTTCGATATTTTCAGCCAGAGAACGAATAATTCAAGCAGGTACAGACCATGTTTGCAGTCCTTGTACACCATGTTGCATTTTGTGTTTTTTCATGCTTGCATCATTTAGTGTTTATAATCTGAACTACATTGGATCATTAGCTGGTTTTCAAAGTGCATGTAGCTTCACATTTCTCAAGTTATGTTGATTTCCGGAGTGCAAGTGCCTTCGTATTTTTTAAGTTAAATGTTCACCCCTGGTAACTTGAATTCGTGGATCATCCACTGCACACAAATCATACACGAATGCCAGTACGAATTAAATGAAATGCAGGGACTTACGCTAGCTCGTTGTACAGGCTCACTGCAGCTCTGCTTGCGCTTGGGATGTTCCATGTACAAGTCCATGTTACCACTTGCTTGGATGTGCAGGCCTTGTGCTCCTTGCATCCCCCTCTGCATTTTTGACACGGTGAATGGTTGATCAAATAAGAGGAATCGACCTTGATGTTGTACTGGAGGACAGATACTTACAAGGTTATACGAGTGTCCAGGATGTGTACCAAATCCCGTAGCGCCGTCATGCTTCGCTAAAAAATGGATTTGCTTGTTTCAGATGATATCTCCAGAAGAAATAAGAGTTAAAGTCAGAGTTGCATAGGCGTGTAAGCTAAGAGAGCAGTGAAAGGATATACCACCATCGTCTGAACAGTGCACAAGGGAGTGATGTGTGTATACCTAGTTTGGGACGACGTTTGGGCATGCTTGCCTAGCTAGAGTGCGGGTCACTTCAGAGCCGTTGAGGGTGATGCGCTGGCGTTGGATGGCCGCGCACGGATGCAGATCTTGAGTGGCAGCGGAGCGCTACGATGCGGTGGACGAGACCGTTGGTGAAGCCCCAACGGCCTCGGGGGGCGGAGGTGCGATGATGTGCTCGGTGAAGTAGCCCCGGTGAGCTGGGAGACGGTGTCAGTGAAGCACACCTGATGCGGTGGAACTCGGTGTCTATGAGGCACGTCGGTTGCGGCGGCCGACGTTGTCGGTGGACCACCCGGTGCGGTGGACGATGGCGTAGATGAGGTAGCTCCGGTGCGGTGGTGAAGCGCGACCGTCATCTTTGTCGTCGTCGTCCGACACAGAGGTGGGGAACCGTGGGGAAAGAAACGAGACGAGGGGCGATTTGAGGGTTGGCGGCGAATTAGGGATTTGAGGAAAATCTGGGCGCGGAAGGGGACGGTGGAGAAGAGAGATTTTTTTACCAGGAACAATAGGAAAGGCTCCTACTGTGTTACTATATTAATAAAAAAGTCAGACTGTACAATGAGTATTTACATGGGAGAGAGTGGGGGGAAGATGGAGGTACACCTTGCCAACTTTGTGACAAGTGAGCTAAAAAACAAAACAAAGGGAAACCACTAAAGGAAGTGAACAAGGTTCAGCACGAAGAGCCTATGCTCCTCTTTGACTCTATGTTGAAGAAGCCCAAAATCTTTCTTAAATCTGTCCAGCCAGGAATTGAAGGAAGGTGTTATTGCTCTAAAATGTTTATTATTCCTCTCCTTCCAAATACTACAGGCTGCCACAATGAATTTCTCCATGAACAGTGGGGTGGGGTGATTGTTTCTTTGAGTTTCAATAGCTTGCATTCGGCCATAGAAAGGCTCCCAGTTAATCCCAAGTTTGGTCCAGCAGAGCTTACTGAAAGAGCACGTGAAGATCATGTGCTCCACTGTTTCCTCAATATTTGTTCCACATAAGAGGCAATTGTGGTCATCTCCTATGTTATAGTGCCTCCTTTTCAACATATTCCTCGTATTGGGCCTGTCATGGAAGAGCAGCCAGGCAAAGACCTTCAACTTCATCGTGCATTTTGATTTCCAAATCCAGCAGAATATCTATTGCACTTGGACGTCCTTGAAGAAAACTTATAGTAATCCGTTGATTTGTAGATGGTCTTGCCCCATGTATAGTGCCAAATGTCCGTAGATGATGTGGGTGGCTGTAGCTGAGCCGCAATTGTTTGCATTTCTCTAACCTCCGCAAGGGCTTGAGGGGTCAAGGGCAGGTGGAACGTTTCTCCCAGCGATGTGATACCTAGGAAGTCTTTGACCGAGATGTCTTCATCCAGAGAGTGAGAGAAAGCCCGAGGATGGAAGTCTTGAATTATTTGCCCCGACCACATATCTTTCCAAAATAAAGCCGTTGTGCCACACACAATTTTAACTTGAGAAACTCCTCGAAACTGAGGAGTGAGCTTGAGTATGTCCTTCCACCAGAATGAGCCAACTGGTTCAGAGGCATGTGGAATTTTTTGAGTATAATAGGAGTCCCATGTGAGTTGCACCCAAGGTATATCTAACTTGTTGTAGAATTTATGCAGAAATTTCAAGAGCAATGCTTCATTCTGTATACGGAGATTAAGCACACCAAGACCTCCCTTATTTTTAGGTTTAGATACCATGTCCCAGACCGCCCGAGAGTTACATTTATCACCTTGTTCGGTCTTTTTGATCCATAGGCATCGACGCCTAATTTTGTCCAGAAGTTCGGTGAGCTTGGGTGGGAAGTGTAACATGCACATGGCATAGATGAGTAGCAATGTAACTGTGGAGTTGAGCAGAGTCAACTTGCCTGCATGGGACATGAGGGACAGTGTTGACGACAAACTTCGTTCAACCATGCTGACTAGGGGCATAAAGTCATGAATGGTAGGCCGGGACGTGCCCAGAGGCAGACATAGATAGGTGAACGGCATGGTACCAATTGTACACTCAAAGATAGCAGCAAGTTGTGCGGCAAGATCTGCTTCCAAGTTTATGGGAATTAATGTGGACTTGTGGAAGTTGATTTTAAGGCCGATGGACTGTGCATATTGGGTAAGTATGTCTTTAATGATCAGGGCTTGCTGAGGGCAGGCAGGCATAAGCAGGAGTGTATCATCGGCGTATTGGACAATAGGGTAGTCCATTTGTCCGGTGGCTGGAAAGGGAAGCTGTATTTTCCTCTCTCTGTAGGCTTCATTAATGGCTGATTGAAGGAGGTCGGGTGCCAGCACAAAAATGAGTGAAGACAGTGGATTGCCCTATCTGACCCCCCGCTTGCAGTGGAACTGTCTGCCCGGAACACCATTTAGGAGAACTGAGGATCGGCCGGAGGAAAAATAGCCTTTATCTAGGACATCCATCTATCATTAAAGCCCATATGTCTCATAATGTTGATCATGGGATCGTGTTCGATGGTGTCAAAAGCTTTGGCGAAATCCAACTTGAGAAGAATAATCGATCTTTTGGAGGCTTGGCATTGGTGAATGTATTGAAATGTCCAAGCAAGACAATCTTGTATAGATCTCCCACGTATGAATCCATATTGGTTACGATGAATAATTTTCAAAATGACCTTCTGGAGGCGGTTAGCCAGGAGCTTAGTAATAAGTTTAAAGAAGCAATTGAGTAATGTGATTGGCCTGTAGTCATTAACTGTGGACGGGGACCCATTCTTCGGGATTAGAGTAATCAATCCATCATTAATGCTTTAGAGGTTAAGTGTTCCTGCATGGAATTGAGCACACAGCAAGTAGAAGTCATTTTTGATGATTGGCCAACATGCTTTAAGGAAGAGACCACTAAAACCGTCCGGACCAGGTGCCCTATCGCCTGGCATCTCTTTAACTACCAAGTCAATTTCCTCATGCGTGAAAGGAAGGGTAAGGTGATCCAAGTTGGCATTGGGTCGGATTAGAGACGGAAGATCAAAATGCATCTGAGTTGGACTAGAGGTGCCTAGTCTGTCCGAGTATGCATGAAAAAGCAGGGCCTCCTTCCCATTGTGATCCTCCACGACTAACCCATCCGGAGTTTGTAGATTAGCAATGTTATTTTTGTGATATCTATCAGTAGCCATTGCCTAGAAAAACTTTGTATTTTCATCACCAAACTTAACCCATCGGACCATGCATCGTTCCTTCCAATACTGTTTCTGATAGTCCAATAGCCGAAGGAGATGCTTTTTGATAATCTTGCGGAAATTGCTTTCTGGTAGTATGAGAGACCGCTGATTTTCCAGTTCATCCAGCTCTACCAAGGTTTTATTAGTGTTTTCAATAGCCACCGATAGCCGTGAGATGCCTTTGCTCCAAGCTTTGAGCTCCTGTCGGAGACGTTTGAATTTACGATAGAGAACAGTGGCTGCATTGATCACCGCAATGGGCTTATCCCAAACTCTTTTAACCACGTCGATGAAGCCCGGGTGCAGAAGCCAGTATGATTCAAATCTAAATAACTTGGCACGAGGGATTTTTGTCTCAATGGTTACAACACAAGGTGTGTGGTCAGATGTAGGCTTACACAGAGGTTTGACCATGGTATTAGGGTAAACACTTGTCGAGTGCATCGAAGTAAAAAACCAGTCGAGTTGCTCGAGGAGTGGATCGTGTTGCATGTTACTCCAAGTGTATAGCCTGCCCTTAATAGGTAATTCAACTGGGTTATGTTTGCGGATAATGTCATTGAAAGTGGACATATCGTTGACATCACCCCTGGCTTGTTACGATTTTCTATTCCTCTGATATAATTAAAATCCCCAAGAAATAAGCAATCTTCATTTGCCTGAATATCCCTGTGATAGAGCCATTGAGTGAAAGTGTCCCGAGCAGGCCCAGTACAAGGACCATATATGTTAAAAAGTGTCCACGCTTGGGCAGATATGGTGCTGGTGAATTGAATACCCAGAGCAAAATCTTCCTGAACAACTATCAAGCCAGAGAACACGGAGCTGTTCCAAATTATGAGTAAACCACCTGAAGCCCTGTGAGAGGGAATAAAAGCAAATTTATTGAAACGTTTAGGACAACAAGTTTTAATAAACGCTAGATCGATGACAGGTTTTTTAGTCTCCTGCAAACAGACGATGGCACAGCCACTAACAGAAATCGTGTTTGACAGCGCTAATAATTTTTTTCTCCGAATTTAACCCGCGCACATTCCAACATAGCACGTTCCAGCTATGCAAAATTGGCATAAGTAACCGCGAATTTAAGCTGAAGACGAAGAGGAGCCTTCCGTCGAGCTATTGTGGATGGTAGCCAGATCTTCAGTGGCGAGTAGAGCAGCATCAGTGAGCTCCTGGGGCGGGATAGTGCAGCGGATGATGCCAATGTCCTGCATGGTGCGGATGGGTGTTGGTGGAGGAACCTGATCCATGAGCACCCTGCTGGAGCTCGGGGCAGCAGAATTTATCACCCTGGGCTTCACTTTGGAGATAGTAGGGCGCACATCAGAAATTTGTGGCACTATGAAGCCATCAAAGCACGTCGATCTTGTGCTGCGTCTAACTTCAGTAGTGACCACAGAAGCCTTGAGCTTCGAGCAGCGAGGACGGGCTGCAGAAGGTCCCGGTGCGTCAGACAGGACTTGGGCAAGGCCCAAGTCAGAATCGTTCTCCATCTGGCCATGGGAAACCATAGGAGGCCCATCCCTGGAGACAGCAGATGGCGCGACGCTGGGCAGAGCATCCGAAGGAGCAATATCGGACGGCAGAAAGTTCAGAGAAGTGTGATCTGCATCAATAGCGACAGTATCATTGGAGGACACTAGGCTCATGTCAGTTATATCTGCAGGAACAGTTGGGACAACGCCATGATTTTCAGAGGGCAGATCGGCAAGAAGCTCTTCTTCTGGATACAATTCACTGATTTGCACCGAGGTTGGTGTGGCACGCAGTATACACGGAGAGAAACACAATAGGTGAGTGGTTGACTGATCTTCCACCTGAAAGATAGAGCGAGTAGGAGCTGTCTGAAATTCCAACGGAGGCAATCCATAGCCAGAGCTCCAAGACCCAAAAGCAGCAACCACAGACAAGATGGACCTGGATAGGTAGGCAGTGAAAACATTCCTCGGGATCAAGTCTGAAGTGAGCACTGTAGCCAGCTCATTTCCCTCAACAGAGATACTGACATTCATAGTTGTAGCAGAAATTGCAACATCGACGTTGATGACATTTTGAATCACAAGAGGGGCCACAAACAGAGTGCTGACTTGACTGTTGGAACCAAGAGAAGAGCCCTGAGTGCTTGCAGAAGAGGCAGTGTCATACCAGACTGAATTCAGACTGCCAGTTACATTGTCTTCAGGAAGAATTCCATCCTGCACACGGAGACCCTGAGCAGCAAGCCACGATTGGAAGTTAACCAGAGCCGCTGGCACTTGAGGAACAGGAGGCTGCGGCCATGGGTCCCATTGGGCATCTTGTGGACCATCTTGCTGAGGAGCCAAGACAATGGGGCCATTATAAAAGAGAAAAATGAAGGGAGAACACCAAGGAGTCTCACATGGCTTGCTCTCCCCTCCTCTCCCCATCCCACCTAGTCCACCTCTCCCCATGGATCTAGCCAATGATCCACGCCATGGAGGGGCTCCTACACTAGGATTTCAACCCTGGCCCTTGTAGTGGCCGATCAGGTACGTCGTCGGTTTGGAGAGATGGTGCACTTCTCTCCTTCGCGCAAGACCAAGGAATTTTTCTTGGTTGTCTCCTTTTCTTCAGCTTCCTTCCCTCTCAATGAGGAATCTGTGGGTGTGGCTCTTCAGTGCTGCATCGGTGGTCATCATTTGGGTTTTAAAGTCTCTAAGATTTTTGAGAGGTCCTATCGCTTTTCGGTGGCCGGGAATAAGGTTGGACATTTTATTCATGGCCTCAAGGACCGTATTTGGCCCGATTTCATCTGTCATTTTCATTTGTTCAAGAAGAGAGATTTTGCAGGGCTGGAATTGGGTCCGCCAGATATTTCAATCCGAAACGTGGAAGCGCGAACTTATATTGCCGTCATCCTTTTTTTGGGGGGAAGGGGGTGGCTGGGTGCTACGCATCCGTCCGACACACACGACCACCCCGACAGGACTATGCTTCGATGCCTTAAGGCACCTGCCTTTGTGTCCATGACATGTGGGTCCAACAGGTGGCTGGCCCACATGTCAGTGACCCAAAGGCAGTTGTCTTTAAGGCACCGAAGCAGCATCCACCCCGACATGAGCCTGGTCTGCCTAGTGCACCTACATTTGAGAATGCAAACGAATCTTCTTTCATTTGCAAACAAATCTGTATGTATTACCATGCCCGCATTTTCCTTGCAATAATTAGTCATTCGAAACGAGATACTCCATCCGTTCACTTTTGTAAGTCCTTTCAGACAACTTAAAATGAACTGTTTTGCACATTGTCTGAAATGTCTTAAAGGTCTTATAAAAGTGAACAGAGGGAGTACTATAAATTAATTAATGAGGAGTTCTTTGAAAAAAAATCAAAATGGTACCCACGCTAACGTGGATTAGAGTGTGTGTCACATAATTAGTTATTTGAATTAGAGTGTGTGTCACGTAGTTAGTTATTTGAATTAGAGTGTGTGTCACGTAGCGATCTCCAATTCTAACGTGGATTTCGCATTTCACTGTATCCATGCTACTTTTTTAATACAAATTCATATGTATATGATGAACACCATGGTAGTGAGAAAATTTTTGGATGGATTCAAACATATGACCTACAAAATAGCACAACAAACTGAGTCAATGTCAACTTTTCGAAACTTAGTATGGCACGAATTCGAAATAATTACCCATAGGCCTGGTCCTCGGTTCAAATCTT
This sequence comes from Triticum dicoccoides, assembly GCF_002162155.2. Classification (NCBI taxonomy): domain Eukaryota; kingdom Viridiplantae; phylum Streptophyta; class Magnoliopsida; order Poales; family Poaceae; genus Triticum; species Triticum dicoccoides. The sequence goes on along the minus strand of NC_041386.1, from coordinate 249,376,642 downwards.
ACAATGTACACCGAATTGAAACATCGATATTAAGTCTCGTACTATGTACATTCAAATGTTGTTTTTAGCCCCCCCCCACCCACACAAACGCTGCATACTTCCTGTATCGGTCAATCTTCCTCTCCTAACCACCTTAGGAAGGTATCGGTTTCCAACACACATTCATTCTTTCTTTCCATGTTTCGATCTCTAAGTATCTCAACTACACAACCCCTTTTTCCACTCTGTTACCAAATGTATTTACCTCACACACCCACCATTGCACCCCATGCCGAGCTCTCTCTCCCCCTCTCCCTCTCACCCTCTCGCGCTAAA
>NC_041386.1:249358307-249375995 GCF_002162155.2 Triticum dicoccoides | reverse complement strand
ACGCACGTTGTATATCTAGGTCACTCCCTCGAGACTGTCTCACTCTTTCTTCCGCACGGCGGGCCACACTCGCTCAATCTCGCTCTCTTTATCTTAGTCTCGTTTAACCTCGTTTTCTTTCACACACAAATGATATATCTCCCTGATCGGGCCTCGATCGACACACTCTATACTCTCTCACGCAGATTGTCTATCTAGGTCAGTCCATCCAAGCCGCCGCCACTCTTTCGACCTCATGGTGGGCCACGCTCACTCAATCTCTCCCTCTCTCTCTCCGTATGTCTCGATTGACCTCGCTCTTTCTCGGAAAAAACTGATATATCACCATGTTTGAGCCCAATTCGACCTATTCACATTGTATACTCTTTCACGCACATCGTCTATCTAGGTCACTCTCTCCAACCCATCTCACTCTTTCGATCGCACGGCAACCCTATGTGATCGGTTGACCTTGCTTCCTCCCACGCACAAAATATATCTACACGTCTGTGACTGGATCATCTCTTAAGCTCTATCTTACAACCCTCACCCTAGACAAAGAGCTCAATCGGAGAATATCTCTCCAGAGCATATATATTTGTTCAATGAATGTCGGACCACACTAACTTTGTCTCTCTATCTATATGTCTCTCGATTGACCTCGCTTTCTCACACCGTATCTTCCACGCGTTGAAGCTACTACCTCTCCATCCCTCGCAAAGCTGGAGCTATTTACATTGCGAGGGACACTCCAACCTTTGATTAATTTGTGTAGGCATTTATTCCGGTCGGTTTAGATTATATTTTCGTAGCATTCGGCCCACAACTACTCCAAACACCATTGCAACCCACGCAACTCCCCTAGTTGATTTCCCTCTAGCTCGGTCATCGCTCTCTCGTACGTCTTTTCTCGCCTTCCACGTCGCACCATGGTATTATTGAAAAAACTATGTTGTTCTCTTTAATTATTATAAATAAGCTACAAAACTACACACCGATAGTCCACTTGGAATGGAACAAATTTCGACCCACAAATTAAAGTGATACAAACTACACACCGAGGGGCCCACATGTCAGGAATAAAATTTGGACCCATATACAAATTAGAAAATAAAGGACGAGGATCGAACATGCGACCGGGCCTTCAAGTCGCACGTCAATAGGCAACATACGTAGAATTGCAATGTTTGTTGTACCCCCTTTGTTCACATAATGTTTTTATATTACCACAGCCTAATTAATGGATAACATGTAATATTATTTTTAGTACTATTCGCCTTCACTTACTGGTGGGTTCCATGTGTGCTCTCTCTCTCTCTCCTCCCCTTCTGCGTTTAGACGCACGGGCAAACAGGAAGAACTCGCGGGCGATGTTTCCATTGACCATATCTGGATGCGTTCACAAGTCACGGCACCAGTTTCACGTACTAGCAGCACTAGTCAGTGTGTACGTGCAATGCACGTTAATTTGGAAGTATATTAAGTGCATGCGGATATTAACTACTATGATATTATTTGCGTGTTGTCATGTGATTAGCACTATTTTTGGCATGAAATTAACTGCACGCTAAACGTGTTGAGCGCTCGATATTGAAGTAGTCTAGGTCATTGGATGACAAGGAATACATGTGGCTTGATGACGTTTTATATTTAATTTGATACGGCTCTAGCAGAACATTCAATCGATCAAACCATACATTTTGTTCAGTATGACTCCGACTTTAAATTATACGACGATCGATATAAAATAAACGGAAATGATAAACATTCAGATTTTAAGCATGGCAATCCGAACGTTTTTCATGGCAAATTTAGATTACGCGGTGGCGGCAGGGGCGTCTCGTGGTGGGAAGCGGCTCCTCTGCCGTGCTCTATGTGTCGTCGGGCCACTGACCGACGGCAACGACGGTGTCTTGCGTCGTTGTTGGCGTACTCCTGGACGTTGGCCTAGCTTCAAGGAAGGCCAAAATGTTCTGGACTTCGGAGCGAGTCAACTGGCGGGAGGAGGCGACTAGCGTTGGTGCAAGGAAGCGGTCGACGGAGGCCATCCATGCCGCTAAGGGGGGCGCTAGCACCCACGCGGGGACAGGCGCTGTCAACGGCATGGCGGAGACATTCGTGTGCATGGGCATCGGCACGGGCGCGCACGTTAGTGCACGCGCAGGCGCATGTGCTGGTAGGTGCACGGGCACTGGCACGGGCGTGCGCATCAGTGCATGCGCAGGAGCATGCGCTGGCAGGTGCACGGGCACGTGAAAGTCAGCGGGGACCTCGTGGAACCCCGTGGGATCAAGCTCGACGACAATGTGCAGCTCCCAGCCCATCAATGCCACGGGGATGGGCGCTGGTGCAGTCGGGGCGACGGGAGCCGGAACGGGAGCGGGGACAGGCGCGACATCTTCCCGCAAGGCCAGTTCAAGCTCGTCCCAAAGCGCCTTATTGAGACTCCGGCTGGGTGTCTTCCTCAGGAAACTGGAACACTAAGGGCAGACCATCATGATGCGGCATGGCGTACGTTTAAGTCAGGCTAGTTGGAGGTAGACGACTGGAGAATCGGAGAGGAATAGAGAGGATTGTAGAGATACCAGGTAGTGCGGGGTTGATTTTAAACTGCGGTGCTGGCGACATTAAAAGTGGGAGCAGTTGGGATGACAGTGGGCGGCGGAGCCTGGTCAAAGGGCTCGCCTCCTGGTGAGCCTACACAGCGGTCTGCTCGCACGCCTCCCTGACAGCTGGCACAGCGGTCTGCTCGCACGCCTCCCGTCGACTCACACGCTTGCTCGGACGGCACCTGCACTCGTGGCGGCACGTAAACGCCCACGGTTTCAATAGTGAAAGCGTTCGCCTTAACGTGACAGGTCTTTGTTCCAAAATACCTTGGCTCTTCATTTGTGCAACTTATCATAAGCAGCTTGTCTCAAATTGAACAAAAAACTTACGAAGTAATATTTGTGCCATATCACGTGACCATGCTTAGTTTCAAGAATTTATGCTCACTTTTGGATTTTCTGAAATTTAAGATCCAGGATTTGAAACAATATCATAACCTGCATCATGCAATAAATTTTCAAGCCGTACATCTATCCTGTTGTATTTCTTAAGAAAGGATTTGGTCAAACATTTTGCTTAGTTAGACTTCAGACAAGTTATATATGCAGAGTAAAAGGATAATCCCTCCATACCAGTGCATTGCCTGATATATTAACTCAAGTACTAGGCATGAACAAACGGGCTCAATTCTGTGCTCATCCTGGTGTACTAGTAGTAGTAGTAGTAGTAGTAGTAGTAGTAGTAGTAGTAGTAGTAGTAGTAGTAGTAGTAGTAGTAGTAGTAGTACTAGGCAATGAAGTTGACGGGTGACCTTGACGAGCGGCGACCGAGGGAATTGAACCGTGCTCGGCATGGTAGGTTACGTTGTCTAGTTACTAAAGCATCCCTCCGTTGTTCATCGGTAGTCGTTATGGACCGGGGACATGAGGGGAATTTCCTAGGGTTGGAATTCTGGCCGCCAGATATTTCGACTTGAAACACTGAGGCTCGACTGGTTGGGGTTGCCTAATGTGCATACCACGCACGCCACCGAAGGACACGAGCCCAATTTTTTTAGGATCAACACGAGCCAAGGTCTGGCTGGTACGCTGTTGGGTCCTACCATTCGAGAATACGAAAGGAACCTTTTAAATTAGCCGAATGAATCTATGTGTATTACAATACCCGTATTTTCCTTGCAAATACTAATCTCAACGTGCTAATTGATTTATGACGAGTTGTTGAATTAGAGTGAGTTTGTGATATAGTGATCTCAACGTGGATTTCACATTTCATGGTATCCCTAGTAAGTTTTCCAATGCAAATTCAAATTTAAAAGATGAACAATATGGAGGTGAGAAAACTTTGTATGTATCAAGCATATGACCACACACACACACAGAGACACACACACACGAACACAACAACAATCCAATAAGTATTGTGCATCTATTTTTCCAAACCATGCATGTATGACACGAATTCAAAAATACTCCTTCTATTCCTAAATATTAGTCTTTTAGAGAGTTCAACAAGTGACTACATACGGAGCAAAATGAGTGAATCTAGACTCTAAAATATGTCTATATACATCCGTATGTGCCAGTCCATTTGAAGCCTCTAAAAAGACTAATATTTAGGAACGAAGGGAGTAAAATGTAAGACATCCATGGTCCTCAGTTCAATATTTAAAATGAACATGAAACTGAAACATGAATATTAAGTCTAGTACTACAGTACATGCAAATGTTGTGTTTAGGCGGAGCTATGATTGCCGGGGGTCAACCCCTCGGCCTTAGATAAAATTGTGGAGGTCTGTTTAGGGTTGTTTAGATTATATTTGTCCCCACCCTCCCAACCACCGATTGGTTGTTCACCCCCACCCCTCCTCGCCGGGAGAATATCATGTGCCCCCATACCTTAGATGCTATATGCCGATACGAGTTGCTTGGAGCTTGTAGATCTGAGATATAGCAGCTCACATGATGTGTCTTAATATTTTTGTAGGAAACCTTGATGAGTTTGAGAATTGCACACAATTTGTACAAAAACTACTTAGATTCCCTTTGATCCCATATCCAACAACCTCGAAGATCGTATCATCGTAGCATCTAAGATGAAGGAGGACATCATATTCTCCTGTATGTAAGAATATCATGTGCTACCACACCTTAGATGCTTTGGTGATACAAGATCTTCGGAGGCGTTGGATTTGTGACCCAACACCTCCTCGGTGGTTCGAATGGTTTTTTGCAGAAAAGCCTCAAAATAGTACGGCCACTGCTTACAAGCACAAAGACTGCTCAGATGCCATTGGATCACAGATCAAACGACCTCCAAGCTCGTATCACCGTAGCATCCAAGCTGCGATAGCACCTTATGTTTTCTCGCACGGGAGAGTCTGAGGTGCTCCCGCACCGTAGATTCTATGGTGATACGAGTTCACTTAGATCTAATGGCCCACAGTAGGAGGTTTGAATGTTTTTGCGATATACGGCTGATAGAGTTTGGGAAATGCACAGAAAGTACAAGTACTACGCATGTGCTATCTGATCACTGATCATACGACCTAGATGCTCATATCACCATAGCGGGTAATTAAGCTACAGGGAGCACCTAATATGAGCACCGGGGAGCCGTTGGATCGAAGATGCAGCGGCACACACGAGGCCTGAATGTTTTATTTGCAAAAAAAACTTTGGAGAGTTTGGAAATTGCGCATAATTACAAAGACTACTCCCAAGCCATTGTATCTCACTTCCAACGGTGTAAAAACTCGTATCACCATAGTATCTAAACAGCGGGGTGGATGTGATATTCTATGCCGCTGTCATTTTTGTTCGTAAACTAGCAAAAAACTTGTAACTCGTGCCGTTATTTGTCTAACTGCGCAAAGTGTTTGTTCAAAAAAACCATCCTACACTGAAATATCGGAACAACACACGGGGGTCCCACTTGTCATTAATCAAATTTGGACCTAAAACTAACAAATCTAAAAGACGAGATTCAAACTGCCAACCTGGACTACAAAGCATAAGTCGATAGCCTGAAAAAATGAACGGTTGTTGGCTTTGTCCCATAACTTGATTTTATACAGTACTTGCGTTGAGTAGAGTAGAGGGAGTGCCTCGTCAACACGTGCATGACCGTTGTCTCACTTACTGGTGGGTCCTAGGTCTGCGATCTCAATCTCTCTTCTCTCCATCGTCTAACCTTTGCACACGCACACACGAAGAGCGGCTCTAGCTTGCCATGGTGTTATTACAACTAAAAAAACTTGGGAAATAGAAGAATCGCCTAGAACAAGAGACGTTGTGGCTGGTCGAGACAGAGCTAACCACATCTATCCTCCGTCCCACGTTTTCATGATGAAGCTGTGTGGCTAGTGGGATGTTTTCGACCGACTGGCTGGGTCCCGAGGTCGAACCATAGGTACTACGTCTGATACAGTATATTTTTACACGCACATTTTTCCTCCGTGCCGAGAGGTGGCACACCCTACCGCGCGGTTTCAGGGTCCTCCCGGGTGGTGCATGCATATATTCTTCCTGACGTGGGATGCCCTACCGCGAGTTTTTTGGGTCCTCCTCGGTCGTAACGCCAAAGCAAGTAAATGAGTCGTCAAATCACGAAAGACCACCTTTCCCGCCAAGTACATCAGTGAAGCACGGTGGCTAGCTAGTTGGTCTAGTTCGACCGATTAGCTAGGCCGCAGCCACATTTGTTTTTTCAACCCTTTTTTATCTACTTGCCGGCATGTAAATTTAAATATCCACCGCGGCGTTGCTCTGGTGTTTGGGTGCGGCAGGATTATTAATTTTTTGATTGGCGGGAGCAGGCGCGACAGGATTTTTAATTTTTTGATTGACGGGAGCAGGCGCGACAGGATTTTTAATTTTTTGATTGACGGGAGCAGGCGCAGCAGCAATTGGTCACGATGACTCCGCCTGTAAAAACCCACTGCTCCCTGATGTGAGAAGTCGTCGACTGGTGTTTTACCGTGGTGAAAACCAAAAGATTCCCCGCTCCCTCCACCTTCCCGTAGATTGCATTGCCTTTCAGCCATTTCGCTCCCTTTGCTTCCTCTCCCCATTGCTTCTACCTGGTGCCATGGCGGCACAGCAGATCACGGAGTCCGAGGTGAGGCGCCTAACACAGGCTCCCGTCGACCGGGAGCGGGCTCTGCGGGCGATTGCACCCTGCATCACCAACATCGTGTGCCTCGAGAAGCAGAGGGACTTCGGTGGTGTTTAGGCGCCCTCTGCATGGGCATGTCCATGTCTCGGCGCAACATGACCGTTGGATCAAACTCAGACGGTGCAGATCAGTCACTGTAGCACAAAGCGTGTGGGTGTGTTTGGTTGCATTCTCATCTCAATGTAGTTGTTTCCTCTTCGTGTATTTTTCTCAACCTACTAGTGTGGACTCATGCACCCTTCATGCACTCTGCCAAACACATAAAAGTGGGTCGAGAAGGGAACTTTTGCTCCCATCCCGTGCACCCTTCATACACCCTACCTAACACTATTCATGCTTCATATGGTTCATGTTTCGTGGAGTACTGTAGCATCGTACTCTCCGTGCGCTGTGGACCTAGTTCTATTAACATTGATCTCACCGTTCATTCTCGACTGGACAGTCGAAAAAGCGGTACTATGTTACATATAGGAGTAGTTGACATGCGCACAACATCATTTGTTATCATCATATCTTACTACACTAGCAACAAGATTGTGTAGTACTAACGTATGAACCACTGCACATGCCTAGAAGTAGGAGCACTATGTATGTTCAAGTGGCTGCCGTGTTTCGCACTCCTCCGTCGTAAGAGTGGAAACGCTTGCTGTAATCATTTTTTTCTTCAGAAAAACAGTGGACACGCTCTACCGTGCGGATCCTCCTCCAACCATGCACTAAATTACTCACTTTCGCCGACGTGTGGGACAGCAGCACCTGGGTCCACCAGCCATGCACTAAATTACTCCGTAGTAGTGACGGTAGACTACCCCGATCGAACCGCCGCAGTAATGCCCAATGAGCCGTCAAATCCAAAACCCCCTCCTTTCCAGCAGTAAGTTGGACGGACAAAGCAACCATCATTTCACTCTTCTCTCTCAGCTTCCTCTCTTGAAGAAAACCCCCACTCGCTTCGCTTCTCCCTCATCTCGTTCCTCCTTTCACTCTTCTCTCTCAGCTTCCTCTCTTGGATGGACGCCGAAGCACCGGCCGATGTGATGTCTATGGCTCTGTCAAAACCGTCGAGGCTCATGGTACGAAGAAGCGCAAGCAACCTGCCGAGACTACCGCAGACAAGCTCAAAGTCATCGCCCTGTCCAAGCCCCCTGTCCGGGATCCCTCATTAAGCAAGTCCAGGTAATGTCTCTTGTTGACGATCTTTTTCTCGATCTTGATCGTGTTTTTTCATCCAACACACAGTACTAGTACTGGTAGTACAACTTTCTGGGTGATCTTGCATGTGATTTTAGTGTGCCAAATGATGGTTCTAAATTCCTCTTTTGACCAAAACATGCGAGAGGTTGACACTGATTTCTTATAGATTACTTTCAACTACTCCCTCTGTCCCAAATTTCTTGTCTTAGATTTGTCTAGATACGGATGTATCTAATACTAAAATGTGACTTGATACATCCGTATCTAGACAAATCTAAGACAAGAATTTTGGGACGAAGGGAGTACTTTATGAACATCAATGCTACCTTTTAAGAGGGTATATTTGCCTCAGTAACTTGTGTTATGGATATTGCATGTAATCCCTCTGCTCTCATGCCTTTGAAGACATGTTTGTCTGTGTTCACTCATTTCTGTGCGTATATGTAGTCATATATGGAGTATAATACGAAAATCATCTTATATTTCTGAACGGAGGTAGTAATAAAATATGGTTTCTGTTTGAATTAGAACCAGGTCCGCGGTGGAGATGAAGTTCTCAAAGTCATGTCGTGTGAACTGGAAGACCTGATGATGAGTTCTACTGCTGAACTATCCAGCTGCTCTGTCCTTGTCGCCATGTGTCCTGAACTAGTGTTTTCCTGTAGCATTTGTTGTCACGCGTGTTCTCGAGGCTGTACTTGACCACAACAATTTCCTGGCTGTGCCTTCGATTACGAAGGGTGTGGTTATTGTAAAGCTTCCCAACAAATCTGATGCGGCCTGTCTTCATCATCATGTTTATGAGTGGAAAGACCACTCTGTTAGGTTCTCCAAGGTTGACAAGATGATGATGGTGCATGTAGACATCTCACACGAAGTCCATGGCCTAGTCAGTTATGCGGGGTTCATCCCGTAGGTCGGTGGCAAGAAATAGTCTGCAGAGTTTAGTTAGTGCAACTTTGCTTGTCTGTAGTAAGTACTATTGTTCAATACTTGATTTGTGTTTGTGAACCCTGTATTGTTTATTAGTACTGCTGCTTTTGGTGTGTGGTTAGTCCTGAGAATGGTCTATGTTAATGTCTGTCCACTCAATTCAGTCTGTATATTTTGAAGTATCCATATCATATTTTTTGTGAGGACGGTTTATCAATTATGGTTACACTCCAATATCTATATGCATTGCAAGGTTTATCGCACCCACTAGGATTTCCAGTCCCATGGATGTTTGGTCCATACGATTTGTCACGACCTTTGGACTGTCCTGCTTGTGGGAGTAGGTGGGGCCCCTGCATGCCACACGTAGTTGGACGATCAATCTTCTGTTTAGTACTTCAACATAGTGATTTCCTGGTAAGGATTCACTCGTGTCACATCAAGTAAATCTTATTGATTTACTGTCTAAATCTTATTGATTTAATGTCATGTTTTCTTTCTTTTCCTGCAATTTTACGATGCAGGTTTTGCCATGTGACATTCATCACAGAATAAACCGTTTGGTTTGCTCTACGATGGCTATTTTCGCAGGTTTCACTTCTTATGTCGTGTCAGTAACGAAGGCACTGTCCATCACTTATATTACTGGAAAAAATTGGATCAGTCTGTTGTCTGAGTACAAGCTGAATCCCTATGATGAACTGCAGTTTGGTTTAACAAAAACGCCACAATTAGTCCTTCTCGCGTTTAAAAGAAATGAAGAAAAAAATTGGATCACGGTCACGGATCCTAGTCAAGTTAGAAAGCCGATCATAGCATACCAGACACGATCGCCACTATCTCGCACAGATCGAGCACCGGCAGTTGCTCTAGCACTAACAGCGGCAGCAGCTCAGTCTGATCCAGCTAAGGATTGGGCACTGACCGCGTCAGCGGATCAATGTGATCTACCGGAGGATAGGGCATCGACACCGGCACCTGCTCCAACACCGGCACCAGCTCTACAAGGAGCACCATCTCCGGCAGCAGCAGCGGCTTCGGCACCTGCACCAACACTTGCACTTGCATCTGCCCCGTCCCGTGCAGTTGCACCGGCAACACACTGGGCTGAAGTTCGCACTTCATATACCAAAGTCCTTACAAAAACCGACATGTCCACCTTCTTGGTAAGCATTGGCCGCCCAAGTGCTCTGTTCTTTTTTCTTTCCATGTTGTTTCACATGATTCACTGTGTTGATCTAACTGTTTGGGTATGTCTTCTTGTTTGCAAACAGAGAATTCCTAGAGCAACGAGGGAGTCGTTCAACAATCCGAGCGACCGCGGCCAAGTTTCTCTTACCATGCGCAGCCTTGGTGTGAATGAACCTACTCAATATACCGTAAGTACAAAGGATGGTCGCATGATGATTGATGCTAAAGGATGGTCAAGGTTCAAATCTAAATCATATCTTGCGGTAGGGGATGATGTCAAAATCAAACTTTCTCGGCAAGGAGAACTGGTCCAAATCAACTTTGAAATTCTTCAGTAGCAGCACGCAACTGCCGAACTGATCTATCCTCCAAGAGATTTTGATGTAATAATCCGGCATGGTGAAACAAGTGTCCTGTGTGTATAAGTAGTACGACAGTACTATTTATCACATGGTATATCGTTGATAGAATTGCAACTCTGATTGCTGGTTAGGAACTGTCGTTCGATTTCATTCCAACAGTTGCCGTGCTTTATTCAATTTGTGTATTCGCCTTGCGACAACATCTAAAACCAGCGCCATACCGATTGCTTGCAATATGAAAAGCGTTGAGGTAGAACACATGGGCCCCCAAACATGCAGGGTCGGCCTGCGGCCCAAAGTCCAGAACCGTGAGCCTATCTGAGTATTATATTCTCAGCTGAACCCCCATAAAAAAGCTGAACCCCCATAATACCCATGCGTTGCAGAGGGAGTATATTTCTCGGCAAGGTGAGCCTGTGATATAAAAGATTTGTATATTTCTTTACAGAGGGAGTATCTCTCTGTCAAAAAATATATTTATGTGTAACTAGTTACTCCTGTCTTTCTACTTCCTTTCGCTGATATGTGGGGCAACCGGCAACGGGGTCCACGTGCCATATGCACAAATTAGAGTGCACAACTTCACGGTAGACACACCCCGGTCGTAGCGCCGCAGTAATGCCCAATGAGCCGTCAAATCACAACCCCACCCTTTCCAGCTTTAGCAGTAAGCTGGACGGACGAAGCGGCAATATTTCACTGGGCCTGAATCCCCTTCTCCCTCGTCTGCTTGTTCAGAGAAAACCCCCTCTCGGCGATTGCATAGGGTTTTCTCATGAAGAACCAGGTACGAATTCTTCATCCATCCCCGATAAATCCAAGTCCCTTGGTCGCAGGTAATGCTAGGATGGCAGCCGCCGCCGTTGATGCATTTTTCTTCCTACTGAATCTAGTGTGTTTCATTTGCAGTGCCCAAAGTGCGAGTACCCTATAGGTTTCTGCGCCCTCGGCGAGACGCCACACTTGTTCCTTCTCATCCTAACACAGCATTTTGAAATGCGCACAGTATGTTCCTAGAATCCTCTTTTCTATCCGGGAGGGTGGGGTTTTTTTGAACAAGCTGTGTTCTCATATTATTTTTCTTGCAGTGTATTATTTGCTCTGCCAGAACACATGTACTCAAGATGCTCGGCCTTGCCATAACTGAATACACTAGTTTAATGGTCACAGTGAAGACAAGCCATGGATACAAGTTCCGAGTTGGGTTCATGAACCAAGAAGATCGCTGCTTTTTTATGGCCGAACTTGGACAAACTTTCTCAAGTGTTACGGAGTGAAAGTTGGCGCACGAATGTTGATGGAAATAGCAGAACCTGGTCTCATCTTCACTGTGATCTTCCACCCTGGCGTCGTTCCAATTGTTCATCCATGTTAGTTTTGTATCTGGTTCTTGCTTTTTGCCTCGATTACTTCTTAATCCACCTATTCTGTCTAACTAATCACAATTTAACTTTAGAAGTAGCAACAAATCTCTCACGAAGATGCTACTTCTAACTAATATTTTCTTATAATTGGTGGCACGTGTAGGTTTTTTCAGAGTTAAGCAGTCTGCTCGTTTGTTACTCTGTAATAACTCGGCTGTTACTAATGGCACTGAAGTTGACTGGATCGACATCCACAAGTTCCTACACTTTATTGATCGTCTTGAGGTCCTTGTGGGGCGTTTCAATGGTGGAAGGCCACGTGGGATATGTGTGCCACTACTACACTTGTTGAACAGGTCCAACTGTGTCGAGAAACTTATGGTACGAGCTATTTTCTATTATATATGTTGTTCATAAACTATTGCTTATACACAGTTTTACAGCTGTGATCTTCTTGAAACAGGAACTGCCAAGTTCTATTGTTCCTATACAGATGCATGACCATGGTCTACATGTGTTTTGAACTATGCCATGCCATATTTACAGAGGTGCTTGCCATGTAGTTTTGTAATCAATGTGGTGACTAGCAGAAGCATGCAAAGTAGCCTTCGTGATATTGCTGTTTTCAAAGACTTAGGATTTTGCTAAGTCATTTTCCTGCTGTTATTTTTATGCCATGTAAACATGATGCTACAGTGAGATCCATGCTTATTTTGAGTTGCTTCAGTAAGGATGTTTTGACATATGGTTATGCTCTATCCATCCATGCCCCTGTTTGCAATTATGGAGTGCCCTAGCATGTCCTAATATTGCTCTACTTTTGCTATAAAATGTTCGTGGCAGATTGTTTATATGTTAATCAATTTTTCCATGATTGTTGTTAGTGATCCATGCATGATATGAACTTGCTCTTGCCATGGTTAGCTTTTTGAACATGTCTGCTTGCTGTTAGTGTGCTTATCTTGTCATGCAATGCTTTGTGGTGAGTGATTTGAGCTCGCAAAGATGCCTAAATAATTCTGTTTATGCCATGCTTAGTTTTCTGCATAATCTGAAAACTGTTAATAAAACTTGCTATGTTTACATGGGTGCCATCATATCTTCTGTGTCTTTTTGGCTCATGATCTGTAAGGGACTTTTATTCTATGCATTTAGTAGATTCATGCCATGCATTTGTTTGCTATGTTATGTTCCTATAGCATGTTGTTTGCTATCTCTAAACATTGCTTCCTTATGTTATTTCTGGCATGTTAGTATTTTCACCAAGTATGTGATGTTGATATCTTTTGCACTTTTGTCATGCTTGTTTGAACCTGCTCTTGTGTGATTTAGCCGTAGCTCAGTGTTCATATTTTGTCAAGCATCTTGAGTACATCACTTCCATATGCTTTGTTGCTATGTTGGGGTGCAGTAGCTTAGTTGTTGCATTCTAGATGACATCATGCTGTTAATCGCAGAATTGTGCCATTCTTGTTTTGCTTGCCATTTGCAAACCGTGCCTCCATTTCCGATGATCTTTATATCGATTTCGACCGAACTCATCTCATATTTCCAGCGGAACACTTGGTTTGCCAAGTTGATGCCTTGTTCATTCTTTCTCTTCCGAAGCATGCATATGCATTGCATATCACATCCCGCATGTCATGCCATGTTTTGCATCATGTTATTTGTGCATTGCATCGTGATTGATTGTTGGTCATTTTCTTGTGTTCTTGCCTTGGGTAGAGCCGGGAGATGAGTACGTGATCGAGGAACCAGTTGAGTACTCTAACGAGGATCAAGCTTTCGTCAACTCTGAGAACTTTGCAGGCAAGATGACCATACCCTCAAAATCACTTCTATCTTTGCTTGCTAGTTGTTCACTCTATTGTCGTGCCGCAATACCTACCACTTGCTATATCACGCCTCCCATATTGCCATGTCAAGCCTCTAACCCACCTTTCGTAGCAAACCATTGTTTGGCTATCTTACCGCTTTGCTCAGCCCCTCTTATAGCGTTGCTAGTTGATGGTAAAAATGAAGTTTGTGCCATCTTGGAACATGGATATTGTTGGGATATCATTATTATCTTTTACTTACTTTAGTGCATCTATATACTTGGTAAAGGGTGGAAGGCTCGGCCTTATGCCTGGTGTTTTGTTCCACTCTTGCCGCCCTAGTTTCTGTCATACCGGTGTTATGTTCCTTGATTTTGCATTTCTTACGCGGTTGGGTGTTATGGGAACCCCTTGACAGTTCGCTTTGAATAAAACTCCTCTAGCAAGGCCCAACCTTGGTTTTACCATTTGCGTACCTACCACCATATACCTTCCCTTGGGTTTTGCAGACTCAAGGGTCATCTTTATTTTAACCCCCCCCCCCCGGGCCAGTGCTCCTCTGAGTGTTGGTCCGAACCGAGCCGCCTGCGGGGCCACCTCGGGGAAACTCGAGGGTGGGCTTAACTTGTAGCCTGTCTCATCCGGTGTTGCCCTAAGAACGAGATACGTGCGACTCCTATCGGGATTTGTCGGCACATCGGGTGGCTTTGCTGGTCTTGTTTTACCATTGTCGAAATGTCTTGTAATCGGGATTTCGGGACTGATCGGGTCTTCCCGGGCGAAGGAATATCCTTCATTGACCGTGAGAGCTTGTGATGGGCTAAGTTGGGACACCCCCGCAGGGTTATGAACTTTCAGAAGCCATGCCCGCGGTTATGGGCAGATGGGAATTTGTTAATGTCCGGTTGTAGAGAAATTGACACTTAACTTAATTAAAATGAATCAACCACGTGTGTAGCCGTGATGGTCTCTTTTTGGCAGAGTCCGGGAAGAGAACACAGTCTCGTATTACGCTTGAACGTAAGTAGCTTCAGGATCACTTGTTGATCACTATTAGCTTCTCGACCGTGCTTTGCTTCTCTTCTCGCTCTCATTTGCGTAAGTTAGCCACGATATATGCTTAGTGCTTTGCTGCAGCTCCACCTCGCTACCCCTTTCCTACCTTTAAGCTTAAATAGTCTTGATCGCGAGGGTGTGAGATTGCTGAGTCCCTGTGACTCACAGATACTTCCAAATAGATGCAAGTGCCGATGATGCCAGTGCAGGGGACGCTACCAAACTCAAGTGGGAGTTCGACGAGGATTCGGGCCGTTACTATGTTTCTTTTCCAGATGATCAGTAGAGGATCCCAGTTGGGACGATCGGGGATCTAGCATTTGGGGTTGTCTTTCTTTATTTTGGTTCCGTAGTCGGACCTTTGATTGTACCTGGATGGTGTATGATATATTTATGTATTGTGTGAAGTGGCAATTGTAAGCCGACTCTTTATCCCTTTCTTATTGAGTACATGGGATGTGTAAAGATTACCCCTCTTGCGACATGCTACCATGCGGCTATGCCTCTAAGTCGTGCCCCGACAAATGGGAGATATAGCCGCATTGTGGCTGTTACACGTGGTACATGCCCTCAAAACCTGGAGACATTTTCTTATTGGAAACTGTTGTGATGTATAGACGGATCATAAGAGTTTGAAGTACATCTTCACATAGAAGGAGCTAAACCTCAGGCAGAGGAGATGGCTACAACTCATAATGGATTATGATATGAAGCTGCATTATCATCCAGGAAAGGCCAATGTTGTAGCAGACGCTTTGAGCCACAAGAGTTATGTCAATACTCTCGTAACCGGAGGATTACCTCAGGAGTTAGCCGACGATCTCAGAGAACTTCATTTGGAGATAGTTCCGAGAGGTTTTCTGCATCGTTGGAAGTTCATACCATGTTGTTGTGAAAGATTCAAGAAGCCCAGAAGACTGATAAGGAGATTGCGGAGATAAAGGAAACGATGAGTAAAGGAAAAGCCAAAGGTTTCGTGAGGATGAGCATGAAACTTTATGGTTTGAGGACCATATTTATGTGCCCAATGACACGGAAATCAGTAAGTTAATACTTCAGGAGGCTCATGACTCGCCATACTCGATTCACCCAGGAAACACCAAGATGTATTTGGATTTGAAGGAGCGTTTCTGGTGGACAGGTATGACGAAGGATATTGCCGAGTATGTAGCTGTATGTGACGTATGTCAGAGAGTTAAGGCAGGGCATCAGAAGCCAATGGGATTACTTCAGCCTATGCCGATACCCGAATGGAAGTGGGATAAGCTTGGCATGGATTTCATCACCAGATTACCCAGGACACGATCAGGTTATGACTCCATCTGGGTAGTAGTAGATCGCTTGACCAAAGTGGCTCAATTTATCCCCGTGAAAACCTCTTATATGAGCGCGAAGTTGGCCAAGATAGATATGACAAGGATCGTATGTCTGCATGGAGTTCCGAGGACCATCGTATCGGATAGAGGAACACAGTTTACCTCAAAGTTTTGAAATCAATTACACCAGATTTTTGCTACCAGGCTAGAGTTCAGTACATCCTTTCATCCGCAGACAGATGGATAGACCGAGAGAGTCAACCAGATTCTGGAGGACATGTTGAGAGCTTGTGCACTAGATTATGGATCTAGTTGGGATGATAATTTTCCCTACACAGAGTTCTCATATAACAAGAGCTACCAAGCCAGTTTGAAGATGGCCCCTTTCGAAGCTTTGTATGGAAGGAGGTGCAGGACACCATTGATGTGGGATGAAGTTGGAGACCATCAATTGTTTGGACCAGATTTAATCAGAAAGTCTGAAGAGAAGGTTAAGTTGATTTGTGATAGACTAAAGGTAGCTCAATCCAGGCAGAAGAGTTATGCTCACACTAAACGCAAGGAGGTAGCCTATGAAGTTAGAGACAGAGCATATCTCCGTGTGTCACCACTTCGAGGAGTTAAACGATTTGGAGTCAAAGGAAAGTTAGCCCCAAGATTTGTAGGACCATACCGAGTTTTGGAACATATGGGAGAAGTGGCCTACAAATTGGAGTTATCCGAAGGTATGTCAGGAGTTCGGGATGTGTTTCACGTTTCCCAGTTGAAGTGCCATGTAGAGATGGCCGATATTCCTTTGAGAGATACAGTGCCCCTGGAAGAAATTCAGTTGAAGAGTGACCTAACCTACGAGGAGAAACCTGTCAAGATTCTAGAGTTTGCCAGCCGAGTTACACACAGCAAGGTGTAACACCCATGATGCGGCTATATCTCCCACATGTCGAGGCATGACTTAGAGGCATAGCTGTATGGTAGGCATGTCGCAAGAGGGGTAATATTTACACATCCCATGTACTGAATAAGAAAGGGATAAAGAGTCGGCTTACAATCGTCACAATACATAAATATATCATACATCATCCAGAATACAACCAAGGTCCGACTACGGAACCAAAATAAAGAAAGAAAACCCCAGATGCTAGATCCCCGATTGACCCAACTAGGCTCCTCTACTGATCATTCGGAAAAGAAACATAGTAACGACCCGAATCCTCGTCAAACTCCCACTTGAGTTCGGTAGCGTCCCTTGCACTGGCATCATCGACACCTGCATCTGTTTGGAAGTATTTGTGAGTCACGGCGACTCAGCAATCTCACACCCTCGTGATCAAGACTATTTAAGCTTAAAGGTAGGAAGGGGGTAGTGAGGTGGAGCTGCAGCAAGCACTAGCATATATGGTGGCTAACTTACGCAAAAGAGAGCAAGAAGAGAAGCAAAGCACGGTCGAGAAGCTAATAGTGATCTGATACGTCTCCAACGTATCTATAATTTTTGATTGCTCCATGCTATATTATCTACTGTTTTGGACATTATAGGGCTTTATTATCCACTTTTATATTATTTTTGGGACTAACCTATTAACCGGAGGCCCAGCCCAGAATTGCTGTTTTTTTGCCTATTTTAGGGTTTCGAAGAAAAGGAATATCAAATGGAGTCCAAACGGAATGAAACCTTTGGGAACGTGATTTTCTCACCGAACATGATCCAGGAGACTTGGACTGTACATCAAGAAATAAAGGAGGAGGCCAC
>NC_041386.1:249332622-249358034 GCF_002162155.2 Triticum dicoccoides | reverse complement strand
GCGCCCTCCACCCTCGTGGGCCCCCTGTTGCTCCATCGACGTACTCCTTCCTCCTATATATACCTATGTACCTCCAAAACGATCAGAGAAGGAGCCAAAACCCTAATTCCACCGCCATAACTTTCTGTATCCACGAGATCCCATCTTGGGGCCTGTTCCGGAGCTCCGCCGGAGGGGGCATCCATCACGGAGGGCTTCTACATCAACACCATAGCCCCTCCGATGAAGTGTGAGTAGGTTACCTCAGACCTTCGGGTCCATAGTTATTAGCTAGACGGCTTCTTCTCTCTTTTTGGATCTCAATACAATGTTCTCCCCCTCTCTTGTGGATATCTATTCGATGTAATCTTCTTTTTGTGGTGTGTTTGTTGAGACTGATGAATTGTGGGTTTATGATCAAGATTATCTATGAAAAATATTTGAATCTTCTCTGAATTCTTTTATGTATGATTGGTTATCTTTTCAAGTCTCTTCGAATTATCAGTTTGGTTTGGCCTACTAGATTGATCTTTCTTGCAATGGGAAAAGTGCTTAGCTTTGGGTTCAATCTTGTGGTGTCCTTTCCCAGTGACAGTAGGGGCAGCAAGGCACGTATTATATTGTTGCCATCGAGGATAACAACATGGGGTTTTTTGTCATATTGCATGAATTTATCCCTCTACATCATGTCATCTTGCTTAAGGCGTTACTCTGTTTTCATGAACTTAATACTCTAGATGCATGCTGGATAGCAGTCGATGAGTGGAGTAATAGTAGTAGATGCAGGCATGAGTCGGTCTACTTGTCTCGGACATGATGCCTATATACATGATCATACCTAGATATTCTCATAACTATGCTCAATTCTGTCAATTGCTCAACAGTAATTCGTTCACCCACCGTAAAATACTTATGCTCTTGAGAGAAGCCATTAGTGAAACCTATGGCCCATGGGTCTATCTTCATCACATTAATCTTCCAATATTTAGTTATTTCCTTTGCTTTTTACCTTGCTTTTATTTTACTTTGCATCTTTACCACAAAAACACCAAAAATATTATCTTATCATATCTATCAGATCTCACTCTCATGAGTGATCGTGAAGGGATTGACAACCCCTTATCGCGTTGGTTACGAGGAGTTATTTGCTTTGTGCAGGTACAGGGGACTCGCACGAAGCCTCCTACTGGATTGATACCTTGGTTCTTAAAAACTGAGGGAAATACTTATGCTACTTTGTTGCGTCATCCTTTCCTCTTCAAGGAAATCCAACTTAGTGCTCAAGAGGTAGCAAGAAGATTTCTGGCGCAGTTGCCGGGGAGTCTACGCAAAAGTCGAACATACGAAGTACCCATCACAACCCTTATCTCCCGCATTACATTATTTGCCAGTTGCCTCTCATTTTCCTCTCCCCCACCTTCCCTTGATGTTTTATTCGCCCTCTCCCTCTCTATCCTCCCTCTCTTTCTCTATTCGCCTCTTTTCCGTTGCCTGTCGCTATGGCTAGTCTCTTATCCACTCCGTTGTCCCCTGAGTTTGAAGTCTTTCACTTCAAACAAAGACAAGGATAAAACTTAAAAGATGCCTGGTTGAGGATAATGGAGTCTTATCGTAATTGTACCTTTGAAGTGAACCTAAGAATTTTGCTTCGCAATTTCTATGTTGGATTAAATATGTCTCATAGACAACTCTTGGATTCTCTTGCCAAAGGCAATTTTATTGAGATTGATCCCCATATTGCGCTTGAAATTATAGAAGGTATAGTGGGAACACTACCTCAACAAAAGGGGCCTCATCCTACCCTGGAAGAGACACAAGTTTTTGAAAAAATTTGTGAAGTTACTAAGATTTTACAGAAGTCTCTTGAACCTCTTAAGAACGTTAGCGGAAATATTCACCGCATGAATATGTTGATTACTCTTTGCAATAAGCGGTTGGATTCTTTAGATCTAAAAATTTCAAAATATGAAGGGAAACGTAAAGAACCTCCCGGATTCGAGCTTGATTCCGCTAAAAAGTTGAAAACCAAAGATGGCAATACCTAGATCTATCCTTGCTTTTTATGCCTAGCTAGGGGCGTTAAACGATAGCGCTTGTTGGGAGGCAACCCAATTTTATTTTTATTCCTTGCTTTTTGCTCCTGTTTAGTAATAAATAATTTACCTAGCCTTTTTTTTGGTTGTGTTTTTTGTGTTTAATTAGTGTTTGTGCCAAGTAGAACCGTTGGGAGGACTTGGGGAAAGTCTTGATATCTTGCTGTAAAAAAAAGAAATTTAGCGCTCACGAGAACTGCTGCCATTTTTATTTGGAAAGTGCTATTTAGTTAATTATTTCTGCAGATTATTACTATATAAATTCCTCACGTCCATCAATTTATTTTAGAATTTTTGGGGTTCAGATCTTGCGCTAGCTACAGATTAGTATAGACTGTTCTGTTTTTGACAGATTCTGTTTTTCATGTGTTGTTTGCTTATTTTGATGAATCTATGGCTAGTTAAATAGTTTATAAACCATAGAGAAGTTGGAATACAGTGGGTTCAACACCAATATAAATAAATAATGAGTTAATTACAGTACCTTGAAGTGGTCTTTTGTTTTCTTTCGCTAACGGAGCTCACGAGATTTTCTACTTTAAGTTTTGTGTTGTGAAGTTTTCAAGTTTTGGGTAAAGATTTGATGGATTATGGAACAAGGAGTGGCAAGAGCCTAAGCTTTGGGATGCCCATGGAAGCCCCAAGATAATCTAAGGACACCTAAAAGCCAAAGCTCGGGGATGCCCCGGAAGGCATCCCCTCTTTCGTCTACTTCTATCGGTAACTTTACTTGGAGCTATATTTTTATTCACCACATGATATGTGTTTTGCTTGGAGCGTCTTGTATTATTTAAGTCTTTATTTGTTAGTTTACCACAATCATCCTTGCTGTACACACCTTTTGAGAGAGCCATACATGATTTGGAATTTTTTAGAATACTCCATGTGCTTCACTTATATCTTTTGAGTTATATAGTTTTGCTCTAGTACTTTGCTTATATATTTTAGAGCACGATGGTGGATTTGTTTTATAGAAACTATTGATCTCTCATGCTTCACTTATATTATTTTGAGAGTCTTAAATAGCATGGTAATTTGCTTAAATAATCCTAATATGCTAGGTATTCAAGATTAGTAAAAAAAATCTTATGAGTGTTTTGAATACTAAGAGAAGTTTGATGCTTGATGATTGTTTTGAGATATGGAGGTAATAATATCAAAGTCGTGCTAGTTGAGTAGTTGTGAATTTGATAAATGCTTGTGTTGAAGTTTACAAGTTCCGTAGCATGAACGTATGGTAAACGTTATGTAACAAATTTGAAACATGAGGTGTTCTTTGATTGTCCTCCTTATGAGTGGCGGTCGGGGACGAGCGATGGTCTTTTCCTACCAATCTATCCCCCTAGGAGCATGCGCATAGTGCTCGATTTTTGATGACTTGTAGATTTTTGCAATAAGTATGTGAGTTCTTTATGACTAATGTTGAGTCCATGGATTATACGCACTCTCCCACTTCCATAATTGCTAGCCTCTTCGGTACCGTGCATTGTCCTTTCTCACATTGAGAGTTGGTGCAAACTTCGCCGGTGCATCCAAACCCCGTGATATGATACGCTCTTTCACACATAAACCTCCTTATATCTTCCTCAAAACAGCCACCATACCTACCTATTATGGCATTTCCATAGCCATTCCGAGATATATTGTCATGCAACTTCCCACCATTCCGTTTATGATTACACATTCATCATTGTCATATTTCTTAGCATGATCATGTAGTTGACTAGTATTTGTGGCAAAGCCACCGTTCATAATTCCTTCATACATGTCACTCTTGGTTCATTGCATATCCCGATACACCGCCGGAGGCATTCATATAGAGTCATCTTTTGTTCTAGCATCGAGTTGTAATCATTGAGTTGTAAATAAATAGAAGTGTGATGATCATCATTTTCTAGAGCATTGTCCCAAGTGAGGAATTAAAAAAAGAGAAAGGCCATAAAAAAGAAGAGAAGGCCAAAAAAAGAGAGAGAAAAAGAGAGAAGGGACAATGTTATTATCCTTTGCCACACTTATGCTTCAAAGTAGCACCATAATCTTCATGATAGAGAGTCTTTTGTTTTTTCACTTTCATATACTAGTGGGAATTTTTCATTATAGAACTTGGCTTGTATATTCCAACAATGGGCCTCCTCAAGTGACCTAGGTCTCCGTGAGCAAGCAAGTTGGATGCACACCCACTTAGTTTTCTTTTGTTGAGCTTCCATACATTTATTGCTCTAGTGCATCCGTTGCATGGCAATCCCTACTCCTTGCATTAACATCAATCGATGGGCATCTCCACAGCCCATTGATTAGCCTCGTTGATGTGAGACTTTCTCCTTTTTTGTCTTCTCCACATAACCCCCATCATCATATTATATTTCACCCATAGTGTTATGTCCATGGCTCGCACTCATATATTGCGTGAAAGTTTATAGGTTTGAGATTACTAAAGTATGAAACAATTGCTTGGCTTGTCATCAGGGTTGTGCATGATGAGAGCATTCTTGTGTGACGAAAATGGAGCATGACTAAACTATATGATTTTGTAGGGATGAACTTTCTTTGGCCATGTTATTTTGAGAAGATATAATTGCTTAGTTAGTATGCTTGAAGTATTATAATTTTTAGGTCAATATGAAACCTTATCTTGAATCTTTCAGATCTGATTATTCAAACCACAATTAAGAAGAATTACATTAAAATTATGCCAAGTAGCACTCAGGATCAAAAATTCTGTTTTTATGATTTACCTACTCGAGGACGAGCAGGAATTAAGCTTGGGGATGCTTGATATGTCTCCAACGTATCTATAATTTTTGATTGCTCCATGCTATATTATCTACTGTTTTGGCCATTATTGGGCTTTATTATCCACTTTTATATTGTTATTGGGACTAACCTATTAAACGAAGGCCCAGCCCAGAATTGCTGTTTTTTTGCCTATTTTAGGGTTTCGAAGAAAAGAAATATCAAACGGAGTCCAAATGGAATGAAACCTTCGGTACCGTGATTTTCTCACCGAACATGATCCAGGAGACTTGGACCCTATGTCAACAATTAAAGGAGGAGGCCATAAGGTAGGGGGCGCGCCTAGACCCCCCAGGTGCGCCCTCCACCCTCGTGGGCCCCCTGTTGATCCACCGACGTACTCCTTCCTCCTATATATACCTAAGTACCCCCAAACGATCAGAGAAGGAGCCAAAACCCTAATTCCACCGCCGTAACTCTCTGTATCCATGAGATCCCATCATGGGGCCTGTTCCGGAGCTCCGCCGGAGGGGGCATCCATCATGGAGGGCTGCTACATCAACACCATAGCCCCTCTGATGAAGTGTGAGTAGTTTACCTCAGACCTTCGGGTCCATAGTTATTAGATAGATGGCTTCCTCTCTCTTTTTGGATCTCAATACAATGTTCTCCCCGTCTCTTGTTTAGATCTATTCGATGTAATCTTCTTTTTGCGGTGTGTTTGTTGAGACCGATGAATTGTGGGTTTATGATCAAGATTATCTATGAACAATATTTGAATCTTCTCTGAATTCTTTTATATATGATTGGTTATCTTTGCAAGTCTCTTCGAATTATCAGTTTGGTTTGGCCTACTAGATTGATCTTTCTTGCAATGAGAGAAGTGCTTAGCTTTAGGTTCAATCTTGCGGTGTCCTTTCCCAGTGATAGTAGGGGCAGCAAGGCACGTATTGTATTGTTGCCATCGAGGATAACAAGATGGTTTTTTTTTATCATATTGCATGAATTTATCCCTCTACATCATGTCATCTTGCTTAAGGCGTTACTCTGTTTTCATGAACTTAATACTCTAGATGCATGCTGGATAGCGGTCGATGAGTGGAGTAATAGTAGTAGATGCAGGCAGGAGTCAGGCTACTTATCTTGGACGTGATGCCTATATAAATGATCATACCTAGATATTCTCATAACTATGCTCAATTCTGTCAATTTCTCAACATTAATTCGTTCACCCACCGTAAAATACTTATGCTCTTGAGAGAAGCCACTAGTGGAACCTATGGCTCCCGGGTCTATCTTCATCACAGTAATCTACCAATACTTTGTTATTTCCTTTGCTTTTTACCTTGCTTTTATTTTACTTTGCATCTTTACCACAAAAACACCAAAAATATTATCTTATCATATCTATCAGATCTCACTCTCGTAAGTGACCGTGAAGGGATTGACAACTCCTTATCGCGTTGGTTGCGAGGAGTTATTTGCTTTGTGCACGTACAAGGGACTCGCGCTTAGCCTCCTACTGGATTGATACCTTGGTTCTCAAAAACTAAGGGAAATACTTACGCTACTTTGCTGCATCATCCTTTCCTCTTCAAGGAAATCCAACGTAGTGCTCAAGAGGTAGCATGATAAAGAAGTGATCCTGAAACTACTTATGTCCAAGCATAACACGAGACCGTGTTCTCTTCCCGGACTCTGCCGAAAAGAGACCATCACGGCTACACATGCAGTTGATTCATTTTAATTAAGTTAAGTGTCAACTTCTCTACAACCGGGCATTAACAAATTCCCATCTGCCCATAACCGCAGGCACGCTTTCGAAAGTTCAAAACCCTGTAGGGGTGTCCCAACTTAGCCCATCACAAGCTCTCACGGTCAATGAAGGATATTCCTTCTCGCGGGAAGACGCGATTAGTCTCAGAATCCCGGTTACAAGACATTTCGACAAAGGTAAAACAAGACCAGCAAAGCCACCCGATGTGCCGACAAATCCCGATAGGAGTCACACGTATCTCGTTCTCAGGGCACACCGGATGAGCACTCCGTACAACTAAAACCAACCCTCGAGTTTCCCCGAGTTGGCGCTGCAAAGGACTCTAGTTCGGACCAAGACTCAGAGGAGCACTGGCCCGGGGGGGTTTAAAATAAAGATGACCCTTGGGTCTGCAGAACTCAAGGGAAGGTATATGGTGGTAGATAGGCAAATGGTAAAACCAAGTTTGGGCCTTGCTAGAGGAGTTTTACTCAAAGCAAACTGTCAAGGGGTTCCCATAATACCCAACCGCGTAAGGAACGCAAAATCAAGGAACATAACACCGGTATGACAGAAACTAGGGCGGCAAGAGTGGAACAAAACACCAGGCATAAGGCCGAGCCTTCCACCCTTTACCAAGTATATAGATGCATTGAAGTAAACAAGATATAATAATGATATCCCAACAATATCCATGTTCCAACATGGAACAAACTTCGTCTTCACCTGCAACTAGCAACGCTATAAGAGGGGCTGAGCAAAAGCGGTAACATAGGCAAACAACGGTTTTCTAGGAAAGGTGGGTAAGAGGCTTGACATGGCAATATGGGAGGCATGATAAAGCAAGTGGTAGGTATCACGACATAACAATATAGCAAACAACTAGCAAGCCAAGATAGAAGTGATTTCGAGGGTATGGTCATCTTGCCTGCAAAGTTCTCAGAGTTGACGAAAGCTTGATCCTCGTTAGCATACTCAACAGGTTCCTCGATCACGTACTCGTCTCCCGGCTCTACCCAAAGCAAGAACACAAGCAAATGACCAACAATCAATCATGGTGCAATGCGCAAGCAACATGATGCAAAACATGGCATGATATGCAAGATGTGATACGCAATGCATATGCGTGCTTCAGAAGGGAAAGATTGAACAAGCCATTAACTTGGAAAACCAAGTGTGCCGTTGAAAAGATGAGATGATTTCGGTCGAATCGATATAAAGATCACCGGAATCGGATGCACGGTTTGCAAATGGCAAGCAAAACAAGAATGGCACAATTCTGCAATTAACAGCATGATGCCATCTAGAATGCAATAAGAAACTAAGCCACTGCACCCCAACATATCAACAAAGCATATGGCAGTGATCTACTCAAGATGCTTGACAAAACATGAACACCGAGCTACGGCTAAATCATACAATGACAAGTTCAAACAAGCATGGCAAAAGTGCAAAAGATATCAGCATCACAGACTTAGTGAAAATACTAACATGTCAGGAATAACATCAGGAAGCCAAGTTTAGATCAAGCAAACAACATGCTACAGGAACAGATCATAGCAAACAAAGGCATAGCATGAATATACTTAAAGCAAAGAACAAAAGTCCTTTAGTGATCATGAGACAAAAAGGCACAGAAGATATGATGGCACCCATGTAAACATAGCAAGTTTCGTTAACAGATTCAGACTTAGCAGAAAAATAGAGCATGGCATAAACAGAGTTATGAAGGCATCTTTGCGTGCTCAAATCACTCAACACAAAGCCTATCATGACAAAACAAGCATAGCATAATCAAGAATACATGCTTATGAAGCTAACCAAGGCAAGAGCAAGTTCATATCACGCATGGATCAACTACAACAACCATGGCAAAATTGATTAACATGTAAACAATCTGCCAGGAACATTTTATAGCAAAAGTAGAGCAAGAATGAGACATGCTAGGGAACTCCATAATTGCAAACATTGGAATGGATGGATAGAGCATAACCATATGTCTAAAACACCCTTACTTAAGGTAGTCAAAACAAGCATGGATCTCACTGTAGCATCATGTTTACATGGCATAAAAATAACAGCAGAACAAGGACTTAGCAAAATCCTAAGTCCCTGACATCAGCAATATCACGAAGGCTACTTTGCAAGCTTGTGCTAGTCACCACAAAGATCAAAAAATACATGGCAAGCACCCCTGTAAAGATGGCATGGCATATACCAAAACACATGTAGAGCTCATGCCCATATGATGCACACAACAAATGTGACAAAAATGACAAATCACCTAAATCTGATAAGTAACAGGAGGAAACATTTTATAGCACTCTTGCATCAATGATTTGGGCATCAAGATGGACTCAAACAAGCATGGCACCATGGAATGAAATGAAGAGCATCTCCCAATTAACATTTTGATATATATGTGCATGAAACGGAGGTACGGTCATGAAGTTATGATGCGATGAACAGGGGCTCCAAATACTGTAGAAAAAGGACTTGGAGATATTTTACCTTCCGGATCTAGGGTTTGTGGGCATGGACGTCGAGGATCACCGGTGTTCGTCCCGCGGTGGCCGGAGCTTTGCCAGAAAGGTGCGGGAGGTGGCCGGAGATGGAGGGGGGTCACCGGATCCGGAGTTGTGGGCGAAGATGTGGCGAGGTGGCGACGGACAAAGGTGGCGGCGGGCTCGGCGCGGGGCGGCGGCGACCGACGAGGCAGCGGGCGGCGAGGCGGCGCGGCTCCCAGACAGCGGCGGCGGGGTGCGCGGGATCGAGCGGCGGGGACGCGCGGGCTCGCGCGGGCCGCGGCGGCGGAGGACGGCGGAGGGCCACACGTCGGCGTCTGGTTGGTGCGGGCACAATGGCGGGTTTCGTTCGGTGCGGACGGACGTGTCCGGCGGTGGAGAGGGAGCGGGGCTAGTGTTTCGTCTGCGCGGAAAAATGGAGGGGTCACCTATTTATACCTAGGAGGAGGTAGGAGTGTCCAAATGGAGTGTAGTTTTCGACCACGCGATCGTGATCCGAAGACAGAGGACATGGGAGTGGTTTGGAAGGGTTATTGGGCCATTTTGGAGGGGTGTTGGGCTGCAACACACATGAGGCCTTTCCGGTTACCCGGTTAACCGTTGGAGTATCAAACGGACTCCAAATGGCACGAAATTTGGCAGGCGGTCTACCGGTAGTGTACCAAGGACGCTTGGCAAATCTCGGTCCATTCCGAAAATGTTTAACACCCGCACACGAAAAAAGACAAAGGGGGACGCCGGAGGACGTAGGAGTGTTAGATTGCAAAACGGACAACGGGGAAAATGCTCTGATGCATGAGACGAACACGTATGCAAAAGAGATACACATGATGACATGGTATGAAATGCATGACATGAACAAAATGCAAAATGAAGACAAAACCCAACCACGAAGGGAAATCTCATAACTTAAGCCGAAAATGGCAGAGTCTGAGTTACAAATATGGCAAGTTACATCCAGGGTGTTACAACACTCCACCACTACGAAAGGATCTTGTCCCGAGATCTAGGACTGAAAGAACTCTGAATATTCGGAACGGAGGTGGTCCTCGCGTTCCCAGGTGGCTTCTCGGTCGGGTTGGTGTGACCACTTCACTTTCAGGAATTTGATAGACTTGTTGCGAGTCTTGCGCTTAGTTTCTTCAAGAATAGCAACAGGATGCTCATGATAAGACATGTCTTCTTGGAGATCAATCTCTTCGAAGTTGATGGTGCGCTGAGGAGTCTTGAAGCACTTGCGAAGCTGTGACACGTGAAACACGTCGTGCACATTTGCAAAGTTGGACGGAAGCTCAAGTTGATAGGCGAGATCTCCTGTTTTGCCAATGATCTTGAAAGGACCCACGTATCTAGGGGCAAGCTTCCCTTTGATACCGAAGCGACGAGTACCTTTCATTGGAGAGACGCGGAGGTAGACATGGTCTCCGATCTCGAAAGCCAAGTCATGATGCTTGCTATCAGAGTAACTCTTATGGCGCGATTGCGCGGCTTTGAGATTTTCACAGATGACTTTGCACATTTCTTCAGCTTCTGTGATTAACTCATTGCCAAGAAGTTGGCGTTCACCAGTCTCTGACCAATTAAGAGGGGTACGACACTTCCTGCCATAGAGAATCTCGAATGGGGCCTTGCCCGGACTCGCTTGGAAGTTGTTGTTGTAGGACAACTCAGCATATGGAAGACAATCTTGCCACTTCATACCGAAGGAAATGACACAAGCCCTGAGCATATCTTCAAGTATTTGATTGACTCGCTCGACTTGGCCACTAGTTTGAGGATGGAAGGTTGTGCTGAAGCGAATGTTGGTGCACATGGCCTTCTGAAAGGAATCCCAGAACTTAGAAGTTAAGATGCTTCCACGATCTGAAGATATCAATTGCGAAATGTCGTGCAAATAGACAATCCTGGAGGTGTATAGCTCTGCCAACTGAGCTGCTGTGATTGATTCTTTGATTGGAAGGAAATGAGCCACTTTTGTAAGCTTGTCGATGACAAAAAAGATAGCATCATTGCCATGCTTGGACTTGGGAAATCCAGTCACGAAGTCCATCTCAATATGGTCAAACTTCCATTCTGGAATGGAAATAGGTTGGAGGAGACCAGCTGGTCATTGCTGTTCTGCTTTCACTCTTCTGCAGACATCACATTCGTTCACGAACTGAGCAATTTCTCGCTTCATTCGGGTCCACCAATACGACTTCTTGAGGTCATGGTACATCTTCGTACTTCCAGGATGAATGGATATGAGGGAATTGTGTGCCTCGTTCATAATGACTTCCCTTAGATTGCCTTTAGCAACCACAATTCGATCCTTGAAGAAAAGAGTATCTTTGTCATCAAGGCGATAGCACTTGTATTTGGGTTGGCTCTTGGCGGTCCCATTTTTCACCTTCTTCACCATGGCATCAAGAAGTTGTGCCTCACAAATTTGATCTTCCAAAGTAGGAGAGACTTGAAGGTTGGCAAGAAAGCCTTGAGGAACAACTTGGAGATTAAGTTTGCGGAAAGCTTCACAAAGGTCCGGTTGGAAGGGCTTGAGAATTAAGATGTTGCAGTAAGCCTTCCTACTCAAAGCATCTGCAATGACATTGGCCTTGCCTAGAGTATATTCAATACTCGGATTGTATTCTTGAATCATTTCGACCCAACGAGTCTGCCTGGGGTTGAGGTTGGGTTGAGTGAAGATGTACTTGAGGCTCTTATGATCAGTGAAGATGTCCACTTTCCTTCCCAGCAAGAGATGTCTCCACGTTAATAGAGCATGGACAACTGCCGCCAACTCGAGGTCATGAGTGGGGTAGTTCTTTTCGTTGGGCTTCAACTGGTGAGAGGTATAAGCCACAACTTTCTTCTCTTGCATTAACACAGCACCGAGACCTTGCCGGGAGGCATCACAAAAAACCTCAAATGGTTTGGATTCATCAGGAGTCAAGACAGGAGCTGTAACTAGCTTCTCTTTCAGGGTGTTGAAAGCCACGTCACATTCAGGCGTCCAGACATACTTGACATGTTTCTGGAGGAGGTTGGAAAGAGGCTTTGCAATCTTAGAGAAATTCTCAATGAATCTTCGGCAATATCTTGCAAGCCCAAGGAAACTGCAGAGCTGCTTGACATTCTGAGGCGGTTCCCAATTCACAATTGCAAACACCTTCTCAGGATTAACAGCTATGCCCTTTGTTGAGATGATATGCCCAAGGTAGAGAACCTCATCAAGCCAGAACTCACACTTTGAAAACTTCTCATAGAACTGATGCTCTTTGAGTTTGTCGAGTAGCAATCTTGGAAAAGACCAAAATATCATCGAGATACACCAAGACGAAATCATTTGTTTAAGGGTTGAAGATGAAGTTCATCATGCGAGAGAACGTTGGAGGAGCATTGACAAGGCCAAAAGACATGACAATACATTCATAAGAACCATAGCTTGTTTTGAATGCTGCCTTGGGGATATCTTCTTCACGAATGCGAATCTGATGATAGCCCATACGAAGGTCAAGCTTGGAGAATACTTGGGCACCTTTGACTTTCTTGAATAGCTCATTGATGTTGGGAAGTGGGTACTTGTTCTTTATTGTTTTCTTGTTCAATGGACGGTAGTCGACGCAGAGTCATTCCGTTCCATCCTTATTCTTGACAAAAAGAACACCACAACCCCATGGAGAAGAACTCGGTCGGATCAGACCCATACACTCTTGTTCATTGAGTTGTTTCTTCAGCTCCTTCAACTCTTTTTGTCCAAGCTTGTAAGGACGTTTGCAAACAGGTTCCGTGCCAGGCTCAGGATCGGTAACGAATTCAACTGGCCAGTGAGGAGGCATTCCTGGAAGCTCTTCTGGAAAGACGTCTTGATATTCACAAACGACTGGAATCTGAGAGATGGCATTCAACTCGTGCTTCTCATTGAGAGAGAATAGCCGAATGGTTTCATGACGAGCAGCATAGATGATCACTTCCTCAGAAGAGTGTGTCAATTGAATTTCTCTGGCAGCAAATCAAGCTAAGCCTTGTGCTTAGAAAGCCAGTCCATCCCGAGAATTAGATCAATATCAGAGTCGCCAAGAACAATTGGAGAAGCCAGAAATTTGTAGTCGCCCAACTTGATAGAAACATTCGGGACGCAATTATTAGCTGACATTTGCTTACCCGGGGACAGAATTGATAAAGTTCTAGGCAGGGTTGGAGTTAACTAGAAGGTTACCCATGATCACTTCTGAAGAGTCCTCTGCCTGAGTTGCATTCATCATGTTGATCCTTGGCATGCTTGGGATTATGCTTGGCCACTGCATTGCTGGCAGATCTCATAGGAGGAGGAGGAGGCAGAAGGCGCCTTTGGTTGAAGCATTTGTTTGCATAGTGCCCTTTCTGCTGACACTTGTTGCAAGTAACCCCTGAGAGTGGACGGTGATAAGGAGCACTTGACCTTGGAGTATGTGACTGAGTTTTGTTCTGATCGCCTGGGTTGGGTGGGTGGGAATATCCACTGCCACCTTCACTTTTCTGCTAGTAGGGCTGACAGGACGGAGGAGGAGGAGGAGGCAACCAGAACTTATGTTGCTTAGCTGCCACTTGAGTTGAAGAAGAAGATTGAGCTGCATCCCTGACTCTCTTCTTAGAAGCATCACACTTGAGCTGAGCAGCTTCTTGTTTTAGTGCCATGTTGTAGAATTCATCATACTTAGTCGGCTCAAGAAGCACGAGAGCTAATTGCAGATCTTCTCTGAGGCCACCTCTGAATTGATAAATCATGCCCTTTTCATCAGGGACGTCTTGTTTAGCAAAGCGAGCGAGCCTCTGAAACAGGATATTGTATTGGTAAACAGACATGCTGCCTTGCTTGAGATTGTGGAAATCCTCTCGCTTACTCTCAGCAACACTTTGTGGAATGTGGTGAGCTTTGAAGTCTTGGCGGAAATCATCCCAGGTAATCACACGACCTCCTTTGGAATCTCTGTATTGTTGATACCACTCAGCAGCTTGGTCTTTGAGTTGGAACGAAGCAAACTTGACAAAGTCCTCAGGCCTGACATTGCTAGACTCAAAATGTTTGCAGATATCCACGAGCCAGTCGGCGGCGTCTGTGGCCTGGACATAGTTACTGAAGGACTTCGCCTGGTTTGCGAGGAACTGGTTGAGGGTAGCAAACTGAGGCTGATTGTTGCCTTGGCCTTGATTTCTTTGGTTGCCTTGCCCTTGGTTGCGCTATTGCAAGAGTTGCAAAAGCATCTGAGTGTTGGCGTTGGTGGCTGCCATGACAGCTTGCCATGCCTCCGGAGGTGGAGGTGGTGGCGGAGGGTTCGACTGTTCCCCATCATTGCGGTCCGGATTCTGACGTGTTGGAGGAACCATCCTGAAGAGGTTGACATCAGTTAGCATCTTGAAAGACATATATTCAACCTAAATCGAAGGATCGAAATTGCAACATATAGCCTTAACATTCAAACAAGAATGAACGAATGAATACCAAAGTAAATCATCACACTTCCATAAGTTGAGAAGCCACTAAGACAACAGGTAGATGAATAAATGAACAAGGTACAGATATGAACAAATAATTGATAAGGATTACCCAATCACAAACCAAATATCTGCGGAAAGAAACAGTAGAGCTAATTGAATTCCCACCTATGAAACTCCCGAAATTTTCTAGTTATGCAATCAGGTGTTGGGGATACAGGGGAAGCATAATATCTCACCCAAAACTAGCAAATCCTACATCCAACTGTATCCATCCTTCAACACCTAACCAAGAAACCTTCGGAAATCATTTACCTCAACATTCGAAAAACATCCGTTATATGAGTTATGGCAATACTCCTGAACTCCCTCCCTAGTACTGGGTGGCGCTGACGTTATCTCACCAACAACTACATAAAGGAGATTTTTTATGTCGGTGAACTCAGGTATTCCAGAACTGCAACGATAAAATTGTGACGACAACACCTCGGAGCTCAACTCCCCGGGACACTGCCACAACCCCTAAATGTCAGGAGGCACCAAGAACAATATTCTCGACACAAAACCATCGGAACGGTTCCAAGATACCCATGTTATCCTAAATTGTTTTTCGTGAAATTTGAGGAGAGAAGAGTCAAAACTCTACGTCAGGAGTGTCGTGGAATTGTCACGGCAGATGTCCTAGCGAAAGGACTTAGTTGTAGGGCCATCGCAAGGTGGAAGCTTAAAGAGGTTAATCGGGACAAAGGATACGAGAGGTTTATACTGGTTCGGCCCCTTGCGGTGAAGGAAAGGCCTAGTACAGTTGATGTTGTATTACTAGGTTTTGATGACCAAGGAGTGAATCTGCTAGCTTGGCTATCGATCTGTTGTTTCTTGTCCTTAAGCCGCCGCCGGGTCGTCCCCTTATATACACGGGTTGATGCCTGGCGGCCTACAGAGTCCCGACCGGCTCATAAAATGTGTTCTTTCCATTCTTCTCTTTTCCCTCATGGGCGGGTCATACCTGGTAGATATATCCCCAACATTAGGCCCCAGGTTGACTTGAACTTTGTTCTTTGTCAATCTTCAACACTTAGACAAAATCCATCTTCCTCTATCTGTAAAAACTCTGTAGCCCGCCATGACGTCATCTTCAACGGATCTTTATCTTTTAATGTCTTCCGAGAATCGAGGCATCCGTTTAGCTGGATAATCATTATTTTGGTCTTCCTCAATTTTCGCGCCTGCCTGTTCACTTACCCCCTTATAAATAGGCTCGGCCGGTCCTTCCTCTTTTTTCTTCTTCCTTCCATCTTCTCGCCACCTCTCTGCCTCTCGAGCTCCACTGTCGCCATAGCGCTCACCGTCGCCCTCAACGTCGGCCGCTGCATCATCCTGAGCTCGTCCAGAGAACCATGGTGACCCTTCATAGTAGATCTACATTCGTAAGTTCCTACCTTTCCGCGCCCTTAGATCTGTATTAGGGTTGTGAGTTCGTCGGTGTTCTTCGCCGTTCATCACAGACCTTCTTGTAGTTTCTTCTCCGTACCCTCTTTTGATCTAGAAGAAATGTAGAACTTATGCGGTAGTGGTTTTACACCCATTTTAGATGCTAGTAGATCCCATTCCTTTGTACAGATACCTTCTTAGAGATGATGAACTCCTCCGCACTCGTTTTTTAGGTCTAAATTTATTTTTCTTTTCTGACCCATTTTGATCCAGAATAATAGCAATAGCTTGGGAAACTTGTTTGTCTCAACACTTAGCCAATTCTGTTTCTAGCTTCCTTCGAATGTCTTTAGTCATGGCGGCTTATCACGCCGGCTCACTTTTCCTTTATATGTCATTAGCCCTTACTTAAGCCGCCATTACTCATTTGTACCATCATCATTTAACTCTTAATTTCACCATTGAATTGAACCGGCACATTACTTTCTTTTTAGTTTGTCCATTGCTCATCATGCCGTCAAAAGCACCAACTGTCTGCAACTGGGTCCCTTCCACAGTTACTGAGGATACCTTGAAGGAATTTTTCACCATAGGATTTTTGCCAGAGAAAAATTTCATGTCTTATCATGCACCTGACCCGGACGAAGAACGGCCTCAGCCCAAAGACGGTGAAGTTATCATTTTCAATGATCACATGCACCGGGGCTTCTCACCACCAGGCTCAAAGTTCTCCTGAGACGTTCTGCATTTCTTCAAGCTTCGCCCACAAGACATTGGACCCAACTCTATCTCCAATATCTGCAATTTTCAAGTTCCTTGTGAGGTATATCTTCAAGAAGAACTGACCATGGAACTCGTCGGAGAATACTTTTATCTGAACCGCCAGAACGAATGCACCAACGACCTTAGTTTGGGGCTTGGTGGAATCTCAATTCAGCGCCGACAGGGCGCCGACTTTCCCTTAATAGTCTTACCAAACCATCCCAAAGATTGGAATCAGACCTGGTTCTACTGGCAAGATACGTCACCAGCCAATGAAAAACCACTACCGGGTTATCGCGTGGAGCGCCTGGATTCCAAGTTTGTGCTCCTTGATAAGCTTACCGCTGCTGAACGCAAGAAGCTTATTCCATCTATTAAAAGGATTCAAGCTTTATTGGGGAACGACTTAACTGG
The DNA here is from genome assembly GCF_002162155.2 of Triticum dicoccoides. Taxonomy (NCBI): domain Eukaryota; kingdom Viridiplantae; phylum Streptophyta; class Magnoliopsida; order Poales; family Poaceae; genus Triticum; species Triticum dicoccoides. Next base: position 249,340,887 of record NC_041386.1, on the reverse strand, counting down.
AGTTGACCTGACCCGTTGATGGGTCACATGGCACGTCATCCCTCTAAGCCGCCGATTCAAGTTAATGTATGAGTATGGCGGAGGCCCAAGTGACTGTTTGCGTTATAGCTCTATCCAATTGACTGAAGAAGACGTTGTTGCAATGTCAACCATCCTCGTGAATGGCAAATACGAGGACCGCAGTAAGGTTGGATTAAACCCCTTCTGCAAACTTAACCCGGCACCAGAGGTGAAAACCCCTGACCTCTTTCTCTTTTTGTGTTTTCCTCAGTAGTTTAAATACTTGCATGACCTTTTAACCTGTTTATTTATTTACAGGCCAAGTCTGACTTCTGGAAGGCCAAGTATGGTCATGAAGCTGCCAAGAAGGCCATAGCCGCTGCCATAGCCGCCAGGAAAACGACCCGGAAGCCCAAGAAGAAGAAGATTGCATCTAACATGTTCCCGCTGGATGATGTTTCTGAGTCGGAGGTAGCCCTTGGCCTCCTTGGCCAATTTTTCGACTATGTTATTGACACTGACTATTGCCAGAATGACACGGGGGCCAGCCAGGACGTGGAAGAAAAGGTAACTATCTCCTCCGACTCAGCCCCTTTGCCAAGACAGAAACTTCGACTGGTAACCCGGAAAGTAAGGTTTTCGCACCCTTTGGCTTATTTGGACCCTCATTTTCTTTTGAAAAAGCAGCAACATGAGAGCCGCCGTCAGGCCCGGACTAATGATGATGGTGAACCGCCTTCTGACTTACAAAAAACTCCTCAAAACGCCAGAATGAGTTTTCCTTCACCTTTGTCCTTTGTTTTTATCCGTGAATCTATTTCCTCTTATGCTTTAACTTTATTTTACTTTAGTAGGAGGTTTCTCGCTCTTTTGGCGACTCATCTCAGACTCAATTTCTAGCTTTCAAGACTGCCCCTGGGTAAGGAAAATCGTCTTTCCTCTGCATCTTTAAAACTGCATCATTTTACTAACTATCTCATAAAAAATCTTTCTTAGTGGTCAAGGGAAGTCCAAGAAAGCTAAGGTTATTAAACCGGCAGAAGACCCAAGAAATCCTGCACCTGAACCGGCAACATCAACTCCTCCCGCTCAATCTGAAGTGCCAGAAGATCTGGCTGTCCATGCTCAATTGGACCCTCCCGAGCCATCAACTGATGAAACCATTGTTGATCATCCACCGTCAGACCATCCGGTTCAGCTAACCCGCCAGCGTCTTCTGACCATGACATTCCGATCACTGGTAGCAGATTTTTTATGCCGGGTAATCCGACTGTGCTGGCCAGGCATTCTGCCAAACAGGAGGCCTTAGAAAGGCAGAAAGTACAGTTTGATATCTCTCACTACACTCATCTGAATGCTAGTGACATACTGTCCGGCTATCTCAGTCATGTGCATTCCAGTCGTGAGTCAGAAATTAAGATGGTCAAGCAATTGCAACTGAAATATAAGGTATGTACTCTGGTTTATGATGAGCCTGATGATCTGTAGACTTATGATATAGGTTGATACCTTGTCTTTAGATTTTTCCTAGGTCCAATAGTTTAGTATAAATTTTCACATGTAGTCCCCAAGGGCCGGCTCAATTTATCATAAATGAACCGGTACTTAACTTCTTAACTGTCTTAACTCAGTCCAAATTAGTATGATCCGGCTCAACTTAAAAACTTTCTGAATGTCATGCATTATCCCCCAAGTGCCAAGCGTTGTTACTTTGTAAAACACTTGGGACTTGAAACATAGAAGGGTCATGTTGCATAAAAATTGCTTTGGCAGACATTATCCCCCAAGTGCCAAGTGGTATTGTGTTTGCAAAGTACGTGTGCATGCTTGTAGACCGTCGTAACTGAATTGGGTTCTCAATTGATGGATGCAAAGACCCGGCTATCGGATCAGGAAGCGGAGATAAAGACTGCTAATTCCAAACTTCAATTGAGTCTCTCTGAGACTGAAAAATTGAAGACCAGTTTGACTGAGAAGAAGAAATCCTGGGCCGATGAGAAGACCTTGCTGATACAACGTGCCGAGACAGCAGAGGCGGCTCTTGAGGAGGTTACCGCGGAGCTCACCGGCTTAGAAAATCGTGTCTCAAATAGTCTCCGCCATCTTCGGTAAGTCATTTGTATTAATCACTTATACCTTATTTTGACCAGGAATATGAGCCACCTGCTAAGCCTTTGTTAAAACACACTCGCATGTCCACGAAGCAGAAATCTGAGCCAAGACAGTGTGACAAAACTGAAGGCGGTTTATACCTTGGTGGAGCAATTGTATACAGGTGCTCAACAAGCACTTGCTACTATGTCCCCTGCCAACCAAGGACCCAACCACCTAAGTGATGTTTTGAAGAAGTTATCGATCTTACCCGCCAGGTTTCAAGAGGTCAAACGATCCTGTGCTAGAGCCGGAGCCCTGACTGCCCTGAGCCGCTCGAAAGCCTGGGTGCCGAATCTAGACCCGGTGGACATGGCTAAGGGGTACCTGTAACGCCCCAGATATACTTTCCATATTTGTATCCAACTCTTGCCGTCCCCGGCGCTAAGTTATATTTATTTCTCGGGTTCGGGTCTTTGTCTCCGTGTGTTGTTTTTCTTTTTCGTGCATCCCTTATCATGTTATCACGTGCATTGCATTTGCATACATGTTCATCTCATGCATTCGAGCATTTTCCCCGTTGTCCGTTTTGCAATCCGGCGTTCCGTTCTCCTCCGGTGGTCATTTCTACCTTTCTTTCTTGTGTGGGGATTAAACATTTCCGGATTGGACCGAGACTTGTCAAGTGGACTTGGTTTACTACCGGTAGACCGCCTGTCAAGTTTCGGGTCATTTGGACTTCGTTTGATACTCCAACGGTTAACCGAGGGACGGAAAAGGCCTCGTGTGTGTTGCAGCCCAACACCCCCCAAATTTGGCCCAAAACCCACCAAACTCTGCTCCATGTCCTAGAGTGTTCGATCACGATCGTGTGGGCGAAAACCGCACCTCATTTGGACTCTCCTAGCTCCACTTATGCCTATTTATACCCCCCTCCATTCGGATCTCTTCTTCCCCCGTCCGAAACCCTAGTTAAAAAAAACAGATCCATCTTCCCCGCGCCGGGCCGGACGTGTCCGCCCGCGCCGGACGTTGTCCGCCCCGCCGCCGCACCCACTCACGCGCCGCCACGTGGGCGAGGCCCACATCGCCGCCGCCGAGGCCCGGGAGCCCGAGGCCGGCCCCCGCGGCCCGTCTCCGCGTCGCCGCTCCCCGCGCCCGACCCCGACGCCTGCGCCGCCTCCTTCCCCGACGCCGGTGACCGGCGCCGCCTCCCCGCCGCCGCTCGCCTCCCCGGACCGGCGCCGCCTCCCCGCCGCCACCGCACCGGCCGCCGCCGCGCCGGGCCCCGCCGCGCGCCCGCGCCCTCGCCCGCGGCCACGGCGACCCCGACCGCGCCGCCCCTCGCCGTCTCGTCGCCGGCCAGCGCCTCCTCCACGCCCGGTCCCCTCTCCGGCGACCTCCCGGAGCCCGGCGTCCCTTTCCTCTCCGGCGAACAGTGTCTCCGGCGCTGCCTCAGGAAGCGTGCCGATCCAGATCTGGATCTGGGCTAGGTTGACCTCTCCCCGAAACCCTAATCTCCCAGATTTTTATGCTATATTTGACTGCTCGTATCTCCGCAACCGTAGATCCGTTTTAGGCGTATGATATATCAAAATCTTCGTCTCGACATGTACATCATTGCATTCCATTGCATCGTTTGCATTTGGGGTCATCTTGATACCCAAAATGCTGTTAGAAGGAGGCTTCGTGAGTTAAATTGCAGAACCGTTAGTTCATCATGCACTTTTGTCATTTTTGCTATGTTTAATCCGTGCATGATATGCCTGTGCCCCTTTGGGATGTATTGTGAAGAATTTTGTCTTCTTTCCAGAGGTGCCACCCATGCATTTTTAGGATGTGTGTGTTGTCTTGTGCAAGCTTGCGAAGAGAGGTACCTGAGATTGCAGATTTCAGGGACTTGGTGATTTTCGCTAAGTCTGGGATATTTTAGTTCATGATGCTATATGTCCAGCTTGTTTCCTAGTGATCCGTGCCTCTTTTGAGGATGATCAGTAAGGGAGTTTTGATATTTATGTCATGCTCTATCCATCCATGTCTTTGTTGGCATTTGTGGAGTGCTCTAGGTTGACTCAATCGAGCTCAACTTTTGCTTCGTTGTTAATCTGGGCAGATCGTCAACTTGTTTGCGATTTCGCCGATGCTACCGTTAGCGTTCCATGCATGCTATGCCTTTGTTCTTGCCATGAGTAGCTAGCACTTTGTGCCTTCTTGCTGGTTATATGCTTTCCTTTCCATGACTTGCACCGTAGTGAGTGCATCGAGCTCGTTTACATGCCTTCGTGAGTTAAATTTCAGCATGTCTCAGTTTTCACTAAGTCTGAAAACTGATTGTGTTCGAGCGATGTTCGTGAGCTCGGTAGAGTATTTTGTGAACCCTTTTGGCCCCAGGTCACTTTGGGTGTTTTATTAAGCTTGTTGAGTAGCTCCATGCCATGTTCTTACTTGTGATGTTCAGGTTTTCTATCATGTTGTTTTGCTGCTCCGTAGAGAGCATCGTGATCTGAAATTTCAGACTAGTGTTAATTTCACTAAGTCTGAAATCTGTTTTGCATTTGCGTTTTAGCCATGCTTGTTTGAACCTCTTAATGGATGAATTTGCCTATGGCTCAGTGCTAGTGTTTTGTCAACCATCTTGTGTACATCTCTGCCATGTATTTTGTTTTCATGTTTGGTGGCTGTAGCATGTTCATTTCGTTGCATTTAGATGCCTACTTGCTGTAAATCACAGACCGGTGTCATATCTTAAAACGCTCGCCATTTCCAAACCGTAGCTCCGATTCCAATGATCTTTATATCGTTTTCAAGCGATTTCATCCCCTCTATCCAGTGGCACACTTGGTTTTCCAAGTTGATGCCAGGTTCATGCATTTCCTGTCATATCTTGCATTTTGCATCCCGCATCGCATCCCGCATAGCATATCGTCATTTCATCATATTGCTTGGTCTTGCCCGTGGTTGATTGTATCCTTGTTGCTTGTTTGTCTTGTTGGGTAGAGCCGGGAGACGAGTTCGCTACCGAGGAGCCCGTTGAGTTTGCTTGTGAGGATCCAGTCAACTCTGACAACTGTGCAGGCAAGATGATCATACCCTCGAAATCACTACTATCTTTGCTATGCTAGTTTGCTCGCTCTTTTGCTTTGCCACTGCTACGATGCCTACCTTTTGCTTGTCAGCCTCCCAATTGCCATGTTGAACCTCTAACCCACCATTGTCCTAGCAAACCATTGATTGGCTATGTTACCGCCTTGCTCAGCCCTTCTTATAGCGTTGTTAGCTGCAGGTGAAGATTGGAGCCGTTCCTTGTTGGAACATTTTTTTTTACTTGTTGGGATATCATTATATTGCTATGTTATCTTAATGCATCTATATACTTGGTAAAGGGTGGAAGGCTCGGCCTCTCGCCTGGTGTTTTGTTCCACTCTTGCCGCCCTAGTTTCCGTCATATCGGTGTTATGTTCCCGGATTGTGCGTCCCTTACGCGGTTGGGCTATAATGAGAACCCCTTGATAGTTCGCCTTGATTAAAGCTTTTCCAGCAATGCCCAACATTGGTTTTATCATTTGCCACCTAGCCTCTTTTTCCCTTGGGTTTCCGGAGCCCGAAGGTCATCTTTATTTTAGCCCCCCACGGGCCAGTGCTCCTCTGAGTGTTGGTCCGAACTAGAGCCCTGTGCAGCGCCACCTCGGGGAAACTCAAGGTTTGGTTTTAGTTGTACGGATTGCTCATCTGAGTGTGCCCTGAGAAAGAGATATGTGCAGCTCCTATCGGGATTTGTCGGCACATTCGGGCGGTGTTGCTGGACTTGTTTTAACCTGTCGAATCATCTTGTTGTACCAAGATACCGAGTCTGATCGGTGTGTCTTGGGTGGAGGTCTATTCCTTCGTTGACCGTGAGAGCTTGTTATGGGCTAAGTTGGGACCCCCCTGCAGGGATTGATCTTTCGAAAGCCGTGCCCGCGGTTATGGGCAGATGGGAATTTGTTAACGTCCGGTTGTAGATGACTTGAACTAAACTTAATTAAAATGAATCAACCGTGTGTGTTACCGTGATGGCCCCTTCTCGGCGGAGTCCGGGAAGTGGACACGGTGCTGGAGTTATGCTTGCGCAGGATGTTCTTTTAGCTTCTCGCTCGTGCTTCGCTTTCTCTTCTCGCTCTCTTTTGCGTATAAGTTAGCCACCACATATGCTAGTCGCTTGCTGCAGCTCCACATATATTTGCCTTATCCATTCCTATGAGCTTAAATAGTTTTGATCGCGTGGGTGTGAGATTGCTGAGTCCCTGTGGCTCACAGATACTACAACTCCAGATGCAGGTCCAGGTGTTTCTGCTCCAGTTGACGACTACGAGCTCCAGTGGGAGTTCGACGAGGACTCTCAGCGTTACTACGTGTCTTTTCCGGATGATCAGTAGTGGTGCCTAGTTGGGGTTATCGATTCAGGACCTTGTTGCATGTTGGGTTCTTTTCTATTTTGGCGCCGTAGTCGGGCCATGAGTGTTTGTTTGATGGATGTTATTTATGTACTCTGATGTGACGTGGCGAGTGTAAGCCAACTATGTTATCTCCCCCTTTTATTATATATTACATGGGATGTTGTAATGATTGCCTGACTTGCGACATTGCTTTCAATGCGGTTATGCCTCTAAGTCGTGCCTCGACACGTGGGAGCTATAGCCGCATCGAGGGCGTTACAAGTTGGTATCAGAGCCTTCCCCGACCTTAGGAGCCCCATTGCTTGATCGTTTTTAGCAGCCGAGTTGTGTCTAGAAAAAAATGTTTTGAGTCCTTAGGAATTATATATCGGAGAGCTTAGGAATTCTTTTTACTTCCCAGTCTCCTCATCGCTCTGGTAAGGCATCTTGGCGTAGAGTTTTGACTCTTCTCTTCTCAAATTTCACTAAATTTTTTTTTTAGGATCTCGCAAGTATCTTGGTTTTGTTCCGATGGTTTTGTGACGAGAACATTGTTCTTGGTGCCTCCTGTCTTTAGGGGTTGTGGCAGTGTCCCGGGGAGTTGAGCTCCGAGGTGTTGTCGTCACAATTTTATCGTTGCAATTCTGGTATACTTGAGATATGTTCGCCGACATCGAAAATCTCTTTTATGCAGTTCGTTGGTGAGATAACCTCGACGCCACCCAGTACTGGGGCGGGAGTTCGGGAGTATCGCCATAACTTGTATAACGGATGCTTTTCGAAGGTTGAGGTAGATGGTTTCCGAAGTTTTCCTGGTTATGTGTTGAAGGATGGATACAGCTGGATGTAGGATTTGCTAGTTTGGGTGAGATATTGTGCTTCCCCTGTATCCCCAACACCTGATTGCATAACCGGAAAGGTTCGGGAGTTTCATAGGTGGGAATTCTAGTAGCTCTAGTTCTTCTTCCACGGATATTGGTTTGAGATTGGGATTTCTTACCGATTATTCAATCTTGATCCGTACCTTGTTGATTTATTTCTCTACCTTAATTCTTCGTGGCTTCTCAATTTATGGATATGTGATCATTTGAAGAGGAATGCATTCGTTCATTTTGTTCGGATGTGAAGACTATATGTTGCAATTTTCATTCCATTGGATTCAGCTTCTATATTGTTGTCTATCTATGTGCTAATGGTGGTCAACCTCTTCAGGATGGCTCCTCCAACGCGCACGACTCCGAATCCTAATCCGCCTCCACCTCCGCCTCCTCCGGAAGCATGGCAAGATGTGATGGCCGCTACTAATGCAAACACACAGTTGATCATGCAAATCCTTCAAGAGCGCAATCAAGGCAGTCAAGGGAATCAAGGCCATAATCAGCACCACTTTGCTACTCTGAACCAGTTCCTTGCTAATGGCCCAAAGACGTTCAGCGGTTGTGTTGAGGCTACCGACGCTGACGATTGGCTAGTGGATCTGGGCAAGCATTTTGAATGCAGCAACGTCAGGCCTGAAGATTTCGTCAAGTTCGCTTCTTTCCAGCTCAAAGATCAGGCTGCAGAGTGGTTCCAGCAGTACAAGGATTCCAGAGGTGGACGTGTTATCACTTGGGACGATTTCCGTCAAGATTTCCGCGCTCATCACATCCCTCAAAGTGTGGTTGAGAGTAAGCGTCAGGAATTCCGCAATCTGAAGCAAGGCTCTTTGTCTGTCTATGACTACAACAAGTTGTTCCAGAAGCTCGCCCGTTTTGCCAAG
>NC_041386.1:249331064-249332612 GCF_002162155.2 Triticum dicoccoides | reverse complement strand
AGCGGTCAAGTCGAGCGTGTCAACCAAATTCTTGAAGATATGCTCAGGGCTTGTGTGATCTCCTTCGGCATGAAGTGGGAGGATTGTCTTCCTTATGCTGAATTCTCATACAACAACAGCTTTCAAGCAAGTTCGGGCAAGGCCCCCTTTGAAATTCTGTATGGCAGGAAGTGCCGTACCCCTCTCAACTGGTCTGAAACCGGTGAACGTCAGCTGCTGGGTAATGACTTAATCACAGAGGCAGAAGAAATGTGCAAAGTCATTCGTGATAACCTCAAAGCAGCTCAATCCCGCCAGAAGTGCTACTATGATAGTAAGCATCGTGATCTGGTTTTCGAGATCGGAGATCATGTTTACCTCCGCGTCTCTCCCATGAAAGGTACTCGTCGCTTCGGTATCAAAGGGAAACTTGCCCCTAGATACGTGGGACCTTTCAAGATTGTCAGCAAGAGAGGCGACCTCGCCTATCAACTCGAGCTTCCTTCAAACTTTGCAAATGTTCATGATGTGTTCCATGTCTCTCAGCTTCGAAAGTGCTTCAAGACTCCTGACCGCACCATCAACTTCGAGGACATTGAGCTCCAAGAAGATCTCTCCTATCGTGAGCACCCAGTTGCTATTCTCGAAGAGACTGAACGCAAGACTCGCAACAAGTCAATCAAATTCCTCAAAGTCAAGTGGTCACACCATTCCGACCGTGAAGCTACCTGGGAACGCGAGGATCACCTCCGTTCTGAGTACCCGGAGTTCTTTCAGTCCTAGATCTCGGGACGAGATCTTTTCGTAGTGGTGGAGTGTTGTAACGCCCCAGATATACTTTCCATATTTGTATCCAACTCTTGCCGTCCCCGGCGCTAAGTTATATTTATTTCTCGGGTTCGGGTCTTTGTCTCCGTGTGTTGTTTTTCTTTTTCGTGCATCCCTTATCATGTTATCACGTGCATTGCATTTGCATACATGTTCATCTCATGCATTCGAGCATTTTCCCCGTTGTCCGTTTTGCAATCCGGCGTTCCGTTCTCCTCCGGTGGTCATTTCTACCTTTCTTTCTTGTGTGGGGATTAAACATTTCCGGATTGGACCGAGACTTGTCAAGTGGCCTTGGTTTACTACCGGTAGACCGCCTGTCAAGTTTCGGGTCATTTGGACTTCGTTTGATACTCCAACGGTTAACCGAGGGACGGAAAAGGCCTCGTGTGTGTTGCAGCCCAACACCCCCCAAATTTGGCCCAAAACCCACCAAACTCTGCTCCATGTCCTAGAGCGTTCGATCACGATCGTGTGGGCGAAAACCGCACCTCATTTGGACTCTCCTAGCTCCACTTATGCCTATTTATACCCCCCTCCATTCGAATCTCTTCTTCCCCCGTCCGAAACCCTAGTTAAAAAAAACAGATCCATCTTCCCCGCGCAGGGCCGGACGTGTCCGCCCGCGCCGGACGTTGTCCGCCCCGCCGCCGCACCCACTCACGCACCGCCACGTGGGCGAGGCCCACATCGCCGCCGCCGAGGCCCGGGAGCCCGAGGCCGGCCCCCGCGGCCCGTCTC
>NC_041386.1:249300546-249330385 GCF_002162155.2 Triticum dicoccoides | reverse complement strand
GGCCACGGCGACCCCGGCCGCGGCGCCCCTCGCCGTCTCGTCGCCGGCCACCGCCTCCTCCACGCCCGGTCCCCTCTCCGGCGACCTCCCGGAGCCCGGCGTCCCTTTCCTCTCCGGCGACCAGTGTCTCCGGCGCCGCCTCGGGAAGCGTGCCGATCCAGATCTGGATCTGGGCTAGGTTGACCTCTCCCCGAAACCCTAATCTCCCAGATTTTTATGCTATCTTTGATTGCTCGTATCTCCGCAACCGTAGATCCGTTTTAGGCGTATGATATATCAAAATCTTCGTCTCGACATGTACATCATTTCATTCCATTGCATCGTTTGCAGTTGGGGTCATCTTGATACCCAAAATGCTGTTAGAAGTAGGCTTCGTGAGTTAAATTGCAGAACCGTTAGTTCATCATGCACTTTTGTCATTTTTGCTATGTTTAATCCGTGCATGATATGCCTGTGCCCCTTTGGGATGTATTGTGAAGCATTTTGTCTTCTTTCCAGAGGTGCCACCCATGCATTTTTAGGATGTGTGTGTTGTCTTGTGCAAGCTTGCGAAGAGAGGTACCTGAGATTGCAGATTTCAGGGACTTAGTGATTTTCGCTAAGTCTGGGATATTTTAGTTCATGATGCTATATGTCCAGCTTGTTTCCTAGTGATCCGTGCCTCTTTTAAGGATGATCAGTAAGGGAGTTTTGATTCTTATGTCATGCTGTATCCATCCATGTCTTTGTTGGCATTTGTGGAGTGCTCTAGGTTGACTCAATCGAGCTCAACTTTTGCTTCGTTGTTAATCTGGGCAGATCGTCAACTTGTTTGCGATTTCGCCGATGCTACCGTTAGCGTTCCATGCATGCTATGCCTTCGTTCTTGCCATGAGTAGCTAGCACTTTGTGCCTTCTTGCTGGTTATATGCTTTCCTTTCCATGACTTGCACCGTAGTGAGTGCATCGAGCTCGTTTACATGCCTTCGTGAGTTAAATTTCAGCATGTCTCAGTTTTCACTAAGTCTGAAAACTGATTGTGTTCGAGCGATGTTCGTGAGCTCGGTAGAGTATTTTGTGAACCCTTTTGGCCCCAGGTCACTTTGGGTGTTTTATTAAGCTTGTTGAGTAGCTCCATGCCATGTTCTTACTTGTCATGTTCAGGTTTTCTATCATGTTGTTTTGCTGCTCCGTAGAGAGCATCGTGATCTGAAATTTCAGACTAGTGTTAATTTCACTAAGTCTGAAATCTGTTTTGCATTTGCGTTTTAGCCATGCTTGTTTGAACCTCTTAATGGATGAATTTGCCTATGGCTCAGTGCTAGTGTTTTGTCAACCATCTTGTGTAAATCTCTGCCATGTATTTTGTTTTCATGTTTGGTGGCTGTAGCATGTTCATTTCGTTGCATTTAGATGCCTACTTGCTGTAAATCGCAGACCGGTGTCATATCTTAAAACGCTCGCCATTTCCAAACCGTAGCTCCGATTCCAATGATATTTATATCGTTTTCAAACGATTTCATCCCCTCTATCCAGTGGCACACTTGGTTTTCCAAGTTGATGCCAGGTTCATGCATTTCCTGTCATATCTTGCATTTTGCATCCCGCATCGCATCCCGCATAGCATATCGTCATTTCATCATATTGCTTGGTCTTGCCCGTGGTTGATTGTATCCTTGTTGCTTGTTTGTCTTGTTGGGTAGAGCCGGGAGACGAGTTCGCTACCGAGGAGCCCGTTGAGTTTGCTTGTGAGGATCCAGTCAACTCTGACAACTGTGCAGGCAAGATGATCATACCCTCGAAATCACTACTATCTTTGCTATGCTAGTTTGCTCGCTCTTTTGCTTTGCCACTGCTACGATGCCTACCTTTTGCTTGTCAGCCTCCCAATTGCCATGTTGAACCTCTAACCCACCATTGTCCTAGCAAACCATTGATTGGCTATGTTACCGCCTTGCTCAGCCCTTCTTATAGCGTTGTTAGCTGCAGGTGAAGATTGGAGCCGTTCCTTGTTGGAACATTTTTTTTTACTTGTTGGGATATCATTATATTGCTATGTTATCTTAATGCATCTATATACTTGGTAAAGGGTGGAAGGCTCGGCCTCTCGCCTGGTGTTTTGTTCCACTCTTGCCGCCCTAGTTTCCGTCATATCGGTGTTATGTTCCCGGATTGTGCGTCCCTTACGCGGTTGGGCTATAATGGGAACCCCTTGATAGTTCGCCTTGATTAAAGCTTTTCCAGCAATGCCCAACATTGGTTTTACCATTTGCCAGCTAGCCTCTTTTTCCCTTGGGTTTCCGGAGCCCGAAGGTCATCTTTATTTTAGCCCCCCACGGGCCAGTGCTCCTCTGAGTGTTGGTCCGAACTAGAGCCCTGTGCAGCGCCACCTCGGGGAAACTCGAGGTTTGGTTTTAGTTGTACGGATTGCTCATCTGAGTGTGCCCTGAGAAAGAGATATGTGCAGCTCCTATCGGGATTTGTCGGCACATTCGGGCGGTGTTGCTGGACTTGTTTTAACCTGTCGAATCATCTTGTTGTACCAAGATACCGAGTCTGATCGGTGTGTCTTGGGTGGAGGTCTATTCCTTCGTTGACCGTGAGAGCTTGTTATGGGCTAAGTTGGGACCCCCCTGCAGGGATTGATCTTTCGAAAGTCGTGCCCGCGGTTATGGGCAGATGGGAATTTGTTAACGTCCGGTTGTAGATGACTTGAACTAAACTTAATTAAAATGAATCAACCGTGTGTGTTACCGTGATGGCCCCTTCTCGGCGGAGTCCGGGAAGTGGACACGGTGTTGGAGTTATGCTTACGCAGGATGTTCTTTTAGCTTCTCGCTCGTGCTTCGCTTTCTCTTCTCGCTCTCTTTTGCGTATAAGTTAGCCACCACATATGCTAGTCGCTTGCTGCAGCTCCACATATATTTGCCTTATCCATTCCTATGAGCTTAAATAGTTTTGATCGCGTGGGTGTGAGATTGCTGAGTCCCTGTGGCTCACAGATACTACAACTCCAGATGCAGGTCCAGGTGTTTCTGCTCCAGTTGACGACTACGAGCTCCAGTGGGAGTTCGACGAGGACTCTCAGCGTTACTACGTGTCTTTTCCGGATGATCAGTAGTGGTGCCTAGTTGGGGTTATCGATTCAGGACCTTGTCGCATGTTGGGTTCTTTTCTATTTTGGCGCCGTAGTCGGGCCATGAGTGTTTGTTTGATGGATGTTATTTATGTACTCTGATGTGACGTGGCGAGTGTAAGCCAACTATGTTATCTCCCCCTTTTATTATATATTACATGGGATGTTGTAATGATTGCCTGACTTGCGACATTGCTTTCAATGCGGTTATGCCTCTAAGTCGTGCCTCGACACGTGGGAGCTATAGCCGCATTGAGGGCGTTACAGTACCCTACCGTGAAGGAAGATGGGACTCCATTTGAGCAAGATGACTTTATTGCTTGCGTGAGGGGAGTTCGTCCTCAAGCTACCATTCTTGGAGAGGAGACTAACATCGACAAATATCAGCCGGGTTTTGATATGGAGAATAAGAAGATGGCGACTCCCTCTTATAAAGTGATGGATCTTATCCCGCTTGTTCGTCAACACACTTTTGCCCCGGAAATTGACCCGGCCGGCCTAATTGACGACGAGGCTGAGTTCATTGCTCTGAACGGCTTTGACTTGTCCAATCCCAGCTTCCAACCAGTGGAGGGAGGTGAGCCGGCCAGGGGGGAGTCATAACCATCTGAACAATCTAACTATTAGCTTAAGACCTGCTTAGGAGGGGAAAATAGTCTAACCTTTTGGGCTCTCAATGCCTTGTAATAGGTTAGTTTAAAAACTGCATATTTTGCCTATGCCATCGTGCATAAGATGTTGCATATGACTCTTTACCCATGATGTCAATATATGTGTTATATCCGTGGTTACATCTGTAATGTTTTAACTCTATTCCTGTAAAAGATAAAAAACTGTCCTGGCGATTTAGCACCGGACGGGTCAAAAACACATGATATGACTTATGAAATTATCATAGTGGAAAAAACAGAACCAGATGTAAGATAAACAAGGCTGAAAAACCTTTGATTAACGAAAAAACACAGAGAAACTTGTTCATGAATGACACTGTCATACCTGTGTTCTTTGAACCTGGATGGTCGGTTTACATGACCCGTATGATGAGGTTGATAACCTAATCTTTTGTAGAAGTCAATACTTCCATATGTCTGATGACTGTTATGCCCTGGCAACTCATTGTCAAATAACCGAGCCGGTTTAATTTGAAACCATATTGACAGTTAAATTTGAGATGATAAAAAACAGTAAGACAAAACACTAGGCTTCAGACAATGTAAATCAAAATATTTAAATAAAAACTAGAGGCTTATGATTCGAATACGATCAGTAAACCAGAACAAGGGGGTTAAGCTAAGATTCGAATACGATCATATAGCCCCCAGTGGCTTTGGCATTGCGCCGATCAAGAGGGTACCGACAGCTATGTTATGTTTGGTTCGAATACGACCTATGTTTGAACAGGAAGCCCCTAAATGACCTTGAGAGGTTTTTAACGACCCTGATTCGAATACGATCCAAGTCGGACCCAAAAGGGGTGAAGCTATGATTCGGATGCGATCAAGAAGCCCCCTAGTTAGTTTGGCTTTGAGCCGATCAAGAGGGTTATGACAACTATGTTCTCTTTGGTTCGAATACGACCTATGTTTGAACAGGAAGCCCCCAAGTGACCATGAGGTTTACATCTAGATTCAAATACGATCATGAGCCGGACCAAAAGGGTTAAGCTAGATTTGGATACGATCAGCCCCCTTTTGGTCATTTCAAATAATGAAAATAATAAAGATATATGATAATTGAAAGGGCAAAGGATAGAGGTACTGCTTTATTACTTATCATAATATATACAACGTCAAAGTATGTGCATGACGAGAGCTGGTGGCTTAAGTATAGTATGGCCGAAGTTGAGCAATGTTCCATGACCGGCGGGTCTCCTCCTCCGACTTACATGAGTCTTTATGCTCTCGAACGTCAATGAGGTAATATGACCCGTTGTTTAAGTTCTTGCTGACCACAAAGGGTCCTTCCCAAGGCGGGGATAATTTGTGTGCATCAGACAGATCCTGGATGAGCCGGAGCACCAGGTCACCTTCTTGAAAGGTCCTGGACTTAACCCGACGCCTATGATAACGGCATAGGTCCTGTTGATAAATTGCTGATCAAGCCGCCGCCAAATCTCTCTCCTCATCTAATAAGTCAAGTGCATCCTGTCGGGCTTGTTCATTATCAGCTTCAACATAAGCCGCCACGCGCGGCGAATCATGACGAATGTCACTAGGCAGCACTGCTTCTGCTCCATAAACCATGAAGAAAGGTGTATAACCTGTAGACCTGTTAGGAGTGGTATTGATACTCCACAGCACCGAGGGTAATTCCTCTACCCAACAACCCGGCGTCTGTTGTAAGGGAACCATGATCCGGGGCTTGAGACCTTTTAAGATTTCTTGATTTGCTCTCTCAGCTTGACTAGTAGATTGGGGGTGAGCTAATGAAGAAACGTCAAGCGGGATATGCTCACATTGACAAAACTCTTCAATAGTACCTTGGGACAAATTAGTGCCATTGTCAGTGATAATGATGTGTGGAAAACCAAAGCGAAAAATCACCTTTTTCATGAACTGAACCGCCATGGCTGCATCACACTTGCTCATTGGCTCTGCCTCAACCCATTTTGAGAATTTGTCAACTGCCACCAAAAGATGTGTCTTTTTATCTTTGGACCTTTTGAAAGGTCCAACCATGTCAAGCCCCTAGACTGCAAACGGCCAAGTGATTGGAATCATCCGCAACTCTTGAGCCGGTGCATGCGCTCGTCGTGCAAATTTTTGAAATCCATCACACCTACTGACCAGCTCCTTCGCATCAGCGTGAGCCGTTAGCCAATAAACACCATGAAAAAAAGCTTTGGCGACAAGAGACTTTGACCCGGGGTGATGACCACAATCCCCTTCATGGATCTCACGAAGAATTTATTGACCTTCTTCAGGAGAAACACAACGTTGAAACGCTCCAGTGACGCTGCGATGATACAACTCACCGTCAGAAATTGTCATTGACTTGGACCGCCGGGTTATCTGTCGGGCCAGGGTCTCATCCTCTGGTAACTCGCCCCAGGTCATGTAAGCCAAGAACGGTACTGTCCAATCTAGAATGACATGAAGAGCCGCCACCAACTGTGCCTCTGGGTCAGGAATGGCCAAATCTATTGGGGAACATAGTAATTTCAAAAAAAATCCTACGCACACGAAAGATCATGGTGATGCATAGCAACGAGAGGGGAGAGAGTTGTCCACGTACCCTCGTAGACCGAAAGCGGAAGCGTTAGCACAACGCGGTTGATGTAGTCGTATGCTACATCAAAACACATAAACTCATAATATAACTGTCATCGAACTTTAAGCGTGCGGACCCTACGGGTTCGCGAACTATGTAGACATGACCGAGACACGTCTCCGTTCAATAACCAATAGCGGAACCTGGATTCTCATATTGGCTCCCACATATTCTATGAAGATCTTTATCGGTCAGACCGCATAACAACATACGTTGTTCCCTTTGTCATTGGTATGTTACTTGCCCGAGGTTCGATCGTCGGTATCTGAATACCTAGTTCAATCTTGTTACCGGCAAGTCTCTTTACTCGTTCCGTAATACATCATCCCGCAACTAACTCATTAGTTGCAATGCTTGCAAGGCTTAAGTGATGTGCATTACCGAGAGGGACCAGAGATACCTCTCCGACAATAGGAGTGACAAATCCTAATCTCGAAATACGCCAACCCAACAAGTACCTTTGGAGACACCTTTAGAGCACCTTTATAATCACCCAGTTACGTTGTGACGTTTGGTAGCACACAAAGTGTTCCTCCGGTAAACTGGAGTTGCATAATCTCATAGTCATACGAACATGTACAAGTCATGAAGAAAGCAATAGCAGCAAACTAAACGATCAAGTGCTATGCTAACGGAATGGGTCAAGTCAATCACATCATTCTCCTAATGATGTGATCCCGTTAATCAAATGACAACTCATGTCTATGGTTAGGAAACATAACCATCTTTGATCAACGAGCTAGTCAAGTAGAGGCATACTAGTGACACTCTGTTTGTCTATGTATTCACACATGTATTATGTTTCCGGTTAATACAATTCTAGCATGAATAATAAACATTTATCATGATATAAGGAAATAAATAATAACTTTTATTGCCTCTAGGGCATATTTCCTTCAGTCTCCCACTTGCACTAGAGTCAATAATCTAGTTCACATCGCCATGTGATTTAATACCAATAGTTGACATCAACATGTGATTAACACCCATAGTTCACATCGACATGTGACCAACACCCAAAGGGTTTACTAGAGTCAATAATCTAGTTCACATCGCTATGTGATTAACACCCAAAGAGTACTAAGGTGTGATCATGTTTTGCTTGTGAGAGTAGTTTAGTCAACGGGTCTGCTACATTTAGATCCGTAAGTATTTTGCAAATTTCTATGTCAACAATGCTCTGCACAGAGCTACTCTAGCTAATTGCTCCCACTTTCAATATGTATCCAGATTGAGATTTAGAGTCATCTGGATCAGTGTCAAAATTTGCATCGACGTAACCCTTTACGACGAACCTTTTGTCACTTCCATAATCGAGAAACATATCCTTATTCCACTAAGGACAATTTTGACCAATGTCCAGTGATCTACTCCTAGATCACTATTGTACTCCTTTGCCAAACTCAGGGCAGAGTATACAATAGGTCTAGTACACAGCATGGCATACTTTATAGAATCTATGGCTGAGGCATAGGGAATGACTTTCATTCTCTCTCTATCTTCTGTCGTGGTCGGGTTTTGAGTCTTACTCAACTTCACACTTTGTAACATAGGCAAGAACTCCTTCTTTGGCTGTTCCATTTTGAACTACTTCAAAATATTGTCAAGGTATGTACTCATTGAAAAAAGTTATCAAGCGTCTTGATCTATCTCTATAGATCTTGATGCTCAATATGTAAGCAGCTTCACCGAGGTCTTTCTTTGAAAAAAACTCCTTTCAAACATTCGTTTGTGCTTTGCAGAATAATTCTACATCATCTCTGATCAACAATTTGTCATACATATACTTATCAGAAATGCTGTAGTGCTCCCACTCACTTGCTTGTAAATACAGGCTTCACTGCAAATCTGTATAAAACTATATGCTTTGATCAACTTATCGAAGCGTATATTCCAACTCTGAGATGCTTGCACCAGTCCATAGATGGATCGCTGGAGCTTGCATATTTTGTTAGCACCTTTAGGATTGACAAAACCTTCTAGTTGCATCATATACAACTCTTCTTTAATAAATCCATTAAGGAATGCAATTTT
Source organism: Triticum dicoccoides (assembly GCF_002162155.2). Classification (NCBI taxonomy): domain Eukaryota; kingdom Viridiplantae; phylum Streptophyta; class Magnoliopsida; order Poales; family Poaceae; genus Triticum; species Triticum dicoccoides. The sequence goes on along the minus strand of NC_041386.1, from coordinate 249,321,966 downwards.
GTTTATCCACTTGCCAGATTTCATAAAATGCGGCAATTGCTAACATGATTTGGACAGACTTAAGCATAGATGCGAGTGAGAAACTCTCATCGTAGTCAACACCTTAAACTTGTCGAAAACCTTTTGCGACGATTCTAGCTTTGTAGATAGTAATACTACTATCAGCGTCCGTCTTCCTCTTGAAGATCCATTTAATCTCAATGGCTCGCCGATCAATGGGCAAGTCAATCAAAGTCCATAATTTGTTCTCATACATGGATCTCATCTCAGATTTCATGGCCTCAAGCCATTTCGCAGAATCTGGGCTCATCATCGCTTCCTCATAGTTCGTTGGATCGTCATGGTCAAGTAACATGACCTCCAGAACAGGATTACCGTACCACTCTGGTGCGGATCTCACTCTGGTTTACCTACGAGGTTCGGTAGTAACTTGATCTGAAGTTACATGATCATCATCATTAGCTTCCTCACTAATTGGTGTAGTAGTCATAGGAACAGATTTCTGTGATGAACTACTTTCCAATAAGGGAGCAGGTACAGTTACCTCATCAAGTTCTACTTTCCTCCCACTCACTTCTTTCGAGAGAAACTCCTTCTCTAGAAAGGATCCATTCTCAGCAACGAATATCTTGCCTTCGGATCTGTGATAGAAGGTGTACCCAACATTTTCTTTTGGGTATCCTATGAAGATGCACTTCTCCGATTTGGGTTTGAGCTTATCAGGTTGAAACTTTTTCACATAAGCATTGCAACCTCAAACTTTAAGAAACGACAGCTTAGGTTTCTTGCCAAACCATAGTTCATACGGTGTCGTCTCAATGGATTTAGATGGTGCCCTATTTAACGTCAATGCAGCTGTCTCTAATGCATAACCCCAAAACGATAGTGGTTGATCGGTAAGAGACATCATAGATCGCACCATATCTAATAAAGTATGGTTATGATGTTCGGACACACCATTACACTGTGGTGTTCCAGGTGGCATGAGTAGTGAAACTATTTCACATTGTTTTAACTGAAGGCCAAACTCTTAACTCAAATATTTTACCTCTGCGATCATATCGTAGAAACTTTTTATTTTCTTGTTACGATGATTCTCCACTTCACTCTGAAATTCTTGAACTTTTCAAATGTTTCAGACTTGTGTTTCATCAAGTAGATATACCCATATCTGCTTAAATCTTCTGTGAAGGTCAGAAAATAACGATACTTGCCGGGAGCCTTAACACTCATCAGACCGCATACACCGGTATGTATTATTTCCAATAAGTCAGTTTCTCACTCCATTGTTCCGGAGAACGGAGTCTTAGTCATCTTTCCCATGAGGCATGGTTCGCAAGCATCAAGTGATTCATAATCAAGTGAATCCAAAAGTCCATCAGCATGGAGTTTCTTCATGCGCTTTACACCAATATGACCTAAATGGCAGTGCCACAAATAAGTTGCTCTATCATTATTAACTTTGCATCTTTTGGTTTCAACATTATGAATATGTGTATCACTACGATCGAGATCCAACGAACCATTTTTCATTGGGTGTGTAACCATATAAGGTTTTATTCATGTAAACAGAACAACAATTTATTCTCTTACTTAAATGAATAACTGTATTGCAATAAACATGATCAAATCATATTCATGCTCAACGCAAACACCAAATAACACTTATTTAGGTTCAACACTAACCTCGAAAGTATAGGGACTGTGCGATGATGATCATATCAATCTTGGAACCACTTTCAACACACATCGTCACTTCACCCTTAACTAGTCTCTGTTCATTCTGCAACTCCCGTTTGGAGTTACTACTCATAGCAACTGAACCAGTATCAAATACCGAGGGGTTGCTATGAACACTAGTAAAATACACATCAATAATCTGTATATCAAATATACCTTTGTTCACTTTGCCATCCTTCTTATCCGCCAAATACTTGGGGCAGTTCCGCTTCAAGTGACCAGTCCCTTTGCAGTAGAAGGACTTAGTCTCAGGCTTAGGACCAGATTTGGGCTTCTTCACTTGAGCAGCAACTTGCTTCCCGTTCTTCTTGAAGTTTCCCTTCTTCCCTTTGCCCTTTTCTTGAAACTAGTGGTCTTGTCTACCATCAACACTTGATATTTTTCTTGATTTCTACCTTCGTCGATTTCAGCATTACGAAGAGCTTGGGAATCGTTTCCGTTATCCCTTGCATATCATAGTTCATCACGAAGTTCTACTAACTTGGTGATGGTGACTAGAGAATTCTGTCAATCACTATCTTATCTAGAAGATTAACTCCCACTTGATTCAAGCGATTGTAGTACCCAGACAATCTGAGCACATGCTCACTGCTTGAGCTATTCTCCTCCATCTTTTAGCTATAGAACTTGTTGGAGACTTCATATCTCTCAACTCGGGTATTTACTTGAAATATTAACTTCAACTCCTGGAACATATCATATGGTCCATGACGTTCAAAACGTCTTTGAAGTCCCGATTCTAAGCCGTTAAGCATGGTGCACTAAACTATCAAGTAGTCATCATATTGAGCTAGCCAAACATTCATAACGTCTTCATCTACTCCTGCAATAGGTCTGTCACCTAGCGGTGCATCAAAGACATAATTCTTCTGTGCATCAATGAGGATAATCCTCAGATCATGGATCCAATCCGCATCATTGCTACTAACATTTTTCAACATAATTTTTCTCTAGGAACACAATAAACTGGGAGCAACATCGCAAGCTATTGATCTACAACATAGATATGCTAATACTACGAGGACTAAGTTCATGATAAATTAAAGTTCAATTAATCATATTACTTAAGAACTCCCACTTAAATAGACATCCCTCTAATACTCTAAGTGATCACGTGATCCAAATCAAGTAAACCATAACCAATCATCACGTGAAATGGAGTAGCTTTCAATTGTGAACATCAATATGTTGATCATATCTACTATATGATGCACGCTCGACCTTTCGGTCTCAGTGTTCTGAGGCCATATCTGCATATGCTAGGCTCGTCAAGTTTAACCTGAGTATTCTGCGTGTGCAAAACTGGCTTGCACCCGTTGTAGATGGACGTAGAGCTTATCACACCCGATCATCACGTGGTGTCTGGGCACGACGAACTTTGGCAACGTGCATACTCAGGGAGAACACTTTTATCTTGAAATTTAGTGAGAGATCATCTTATAATGCTACCGTCAATCAAAGCAAGATAAGATGCATAAAAGATAAACATCACATGCAATCAATATAAGTGATATGATATGGCCATCATCATCTTGTGCTTATGATCTCCATCTCCGAAGCACCGTCATGATCACCATTGTCACCGGCGCGACACCTTGATCGTCATCATATCATCGTTGTCGTCTCGCCAATCTTATGCTTCCACGACTATCGCTACCGCTTAGTGATAAAGTAAAGCATTACAGCGCAATTGCATTGCATACAATAAAGCGACAACCATATGGCTCCTGCCACTTGCCGATAACTCGGTTACAAAAGATGATCATATCATACAATAAAATTTAGCATCATGTCTTGACCATATCACATCACAACATGCCCTGCAAAAACAAGTTAGACGTCCTCTACTTTGTTGTTGCAAGTTTTACGTGGCTGCTATGGGCTTAGCAAGAACCGTTCTTACCTACACATCAAAACCACAACGATAGTTTGTCAAGTTGGTGTTGTTTTAACCTTCGCAAGGATCGTGCGTAGCCACACTCGGTTCAACTAAAGTTGGAGAAACTGACACCCGCCAACCACCTGTGTGCAAAGCACGTCGGTAGAACCAGTCTCGCGTAAGCGTACGCGTAATGTCGGTCCGAGCTGCTTCATCCAACAATACCGCCAAACCAAATTGTGACATGCTGGTAAGCAGTATGACTTATATCGCCCACAACTCACTTGTGTTCTACTCGTGCACAACATCAACGCATAAAACCTAGGCTCGGATGCCACTGTTGGGGAATGTAGTAATTTCAAAAAAATTCCTACGCACACGCGAGATCATGGTGATGCATAGCAACAAGAGGGGAGAGAGTTGTCCACGTACCCTCGTAGACTGAAAGCGGAAGCATTAGCACAACGCGATTGATGTAGTCGTATGTCTTCACGGCCCGACCGACCAAGCACCGAAACTACGACACCTCCGAGTTCTAGCACACGTTCAGCTCGATGACGATCCCCGGACTCTGATCCAGCAGAATGTCGGGGAAGAATTCCGTCAGCACGACGGCGTGGTGACGATCTTGATGTTCTACTATCGCAGGGCTTCGCCTAAGCACCACTACAATATTATCGAGGACTATGGTGGAGGGGGGCACCGCACACGGCTAAGAGATCAATGATCAACTGTTGTGTCTTTGGGGTGCCCCCTACCCCCGTATATAAAGGAGTGGAGGAGGGGGAGGGCCGGCCCTCTCTATGGCGCGCCCTAGGGGAGTCCTACTCCCACCGGGAGTAGGATTCCCCCTTTCCTAGTAGAACTAGGAGCCCTTCCAAGTAGTAGGAGTAGGAGGGAAGGGATGGGAAGGGAAAAGGAGAAGGAAGGAAGGGGGCGCCCCCCCTCCCTAGTCCAATTCGGACCAGCCCATGGGGAGGGGTGCGGCCACCCTTTGAGGCATTTCTCTCCTTTCCCGTATGGCCCATTAAGGCCCAATACGAATTCCCGTAACTCGCCGGTACTCCCGAAAATACCCGAATCACTCGGAACCTTTCCGATGTCCGAATATAGTCGTCCAATATATCGATCTTTACGTCTTGACCATTTCGAGACTCCTCGTCATGTCCCCGATCTCATCCGGGACTCCGAACTCCTTCGGTACATCAAAACACATAAACTCATAATATAACTGTCATCGAACTTTAAGCGTGCGGACCCTACGGGTTCGAGAACTATGTAGACATGACCGAGGCACGTCTCCGTTCAATAACCAATAGCGGAACCTGGATGCTCATATTGGCTCCCACATATTCTACGAAGATCTTTATCGGTCAGACTGCATAACAACATACGTTGTTCCCTTTGTCATCGGTATGTTACTTGCCCGAGATTCCATCATCGGTATCTCAATACCTAGTTCAATCTCGTTACTGGCAAGTCTCTTTACTCGTTCCGTAATACATCATCCCGCAACTAACTCATTAGTTGCAATGCTTGCAAGGCTTAAGTGATGTGCATTACCGAGAGGGCCCAGAGATACCTCTCCAACAATCGAAGTGACAAATCCTAATCTCGAAATACGCCAACCCAACAAGTACCTTCGGAGACACCTTTAGAGCACCCTTATAATCACCCAGTTATGTTGTGACGTTTGGTAGCACACAAAGTGTTTCTCCGGTAAACGGGAGTTGCATAATCTCATAGTCATAGGAACATGTATAAGTCATGAAGAAAGCAATAGCAGCAAACTAAACGATCAAGTGCTATGCTAACGGAATGGGTCAAGTCAATCACATCATTCTCCTAATGATTTGATCCCATTAATCAAATGACAACTCATGTCTATGGTTAGGAAACATAACCATCTTTGATCAACGAGCTAGTCAAGTAGAGGCATACTAGTGACACTCTGTTTGTCTATGTATTCACACATGTATTATGTTTCCGGTTAATACAATTCTAGCATGAATAATAAACATTTATCATGATATAAGGAAATAAATAATAACTTTATTATTGCGTCTAGGGCATATTTCCTTGAAAATCTTCCTCTGTAGGCAACTTAACGGACGGGTTATGTAAAACTCTAAAAAGGTGTTAGGTGGCACCGGCTTACGCTGAGATCCCAACCGGCTTAAGGCATCGGCCGCTTCGTTCTTTCTGCGGGCAATGTGTTCCACCTGATAACCCTTAAAATGCCCCGCAACAGCATCGACCTCGCAGCGATAAGCCGCCATGAGAGGATCCTTGGAATCCCACTTGCCTGACACCTGCTGAGCCACCAAATTTGAGTCGCCAAGGAACCTTACCTGGCTCAGACTCATCTCTTTAGCCATTCGAAGACCATGGAGCAAGGCTTCATATTCTGCTGCGTTGTTAGTACAAGGAAACATCAATCCCAACACATAACAAAACTTGTCACCTCGAGGAGAAGTTAAAACAACTCCAGCCCCCGGTCCTTCCAATTGTCTAGACCCATCAAAATGAACCGTCCAATATGTGTTGTCTGGTTTCTCCTCTGGCATCTGCAACTCTGTCCAGTCATTAATGAAGTCAACCAGCGCTTGAGATTTGATTGCAGTACGTGGCACATACTTCAAACCATGAGACCCAAGTTCAATAGCCCACTTGGCGACTCATCCTGTGGCTTCTCTATTTTGAATAATGTCTCCTAGAGGAGCAGAGCTAACCACAGTGATTGGGTGACCCTGAAAGTAATGCTTGAGCTTCCAGCTTGCCATGAACACCCCATAAACAAGTTTCTGCCAATGCGGATATCTTTGTTTAGATTCAATGAGCACCTCACTGATGTAGTAAACCGGTCGTTGGACCGGATGTTCCTTGCTAGCCTCCTTGCGCTCCACAACAATGGCCACACTGACAGCACGTGAGTTAGCAGCCACATACAACAACAACAACGTCTCTTTCTCAACCGGAGCAGCAAGAATCGGCAGCTCAGCGAGCTATTTCTTCAGATCCTCAAAAGCAGAGTTAGCAGCGTCACTCCAGACAAAGTCATCTGCCTTATTCATCATTTGATACAAAGGCATCTCCTTGTCCCCTAACCGGCTTATGAACCGGCTTAAGGCTGCGATGCGACCCGCCAACTGCTGAACGTCATTGATGCACGCCGGTTTAGCTAGAGATGTATTTGCCTTAATTTTCTCCGAGTTAGCCTAAATACCTCTGTTAGACACCAAAAAACCCAAGAGTTTGCCAGCTGGGACTCCAAAAACACACTTAGCCGGGTTAAGCATCATTTTGTAGACACGGAGGTTATCAAAAGTCTCCTTCGGATTAGTTACGAAGGCTTCCTTCTCTCTGGATTTCACCATTATATCATCCACAAAAGCATGAACATTGCGCCCAATCTGATTGTGATGGCAATTCTGCACACATCGTTGATAAGTCGCCTGGCCACTCTTAAGCCCAAAAGGCATAGACACATAGCAGAAGGCTCCAAACGGAGTGATGAAAGCTGTCTTCTCCTGGTCCTTAACTACCATCTTGATCTGATGATAACCCGAATAGGCATCCAAAAAACTCAAACGCTCGTAACCCGCCGTAGCATCAATGATCTGATCAATATGAGGGAGAGCAAAAGGGTCAGTCGGGCAAGCTTTGTTCAAATCTTTGTAATCCACACACATGCGCCAGGTGCCGTTCTTTTTAACCACAAGCACCGGGTTAGCCAACCACTCTGGGTGAAAAACTTCAACAATGAACCCGGCCGCCAAGAGCCGGGCCACCTCTTCTCCAATAGCATTGCGCCTTTCCTTGTCAAACCGTCGAAGAAACTGCCTGGCCGGCCTAAATTTCGGATCAATATTGGGAGTGTGCTTAGTGAGTTCTCTCGGGACACCCGGCATGTCAGAAGGGTTCCATGCAAAGATGTCCCAGTTCTCACGGATGAACTCGATGAGCGCGCTTTCCTATTTTGGATCCAAGTTAGCACTGATAATGAACTGTTTGGATGAGTCACCAGGCACAAAATTAACCATCTTGGAGTCACCAGCTGATTTGAATTTCAACACCGGTTCATGCTCCGTAGTTGGCTTCTTCAAAGACGTCATGTCTGCCGGGTCAACATTATCTTTAATTCCTCTGTTGCACAAACAGACTCAGCATAAGCAGTGTCACCTTCTTCACATTCCATGGCTATTTTACGGCTTCCATTTACTGTGACGGTGCCTTTATAACCCGGCATCTTGAGCTGCAGATACACATAACATGGCCGAGCCACGAACTTGGCGTAAGCCGGCCGTCCTAACAGGGCATGATATGGGCTTTTGATCTTAACCACTTCAAAAGTTAGCTTCTCAGCCCTAGAATCATATTCATCCTCAAAGGCTACTTCCAGCTCAATCTTACCAACTAGGTATGCCGACTTACCAGGTACAACACCATGAAAAATAATGTTGTATTGTTTAAGACTCTTGTCAGTCAACCCCATGCGACGAAACGTCTCATAATAGAGGATGTTGATGCTACTGCCTCCGTCCATGAGTACCTTAATAAACTTATATCCACCAACCTGAGGCGCCACTACCAAAGCCAAGTGACCCAGATTATCAACCCGGGAATGGTGATCCTCCCTACTCCACACAATAGGCAGTTCCGACCATCTCAAATAACGTGGAACCGCCGGCTCAACAGCGTTTACAACCCTCTTGTGAAGTTTCTCTTCCCTCTTGCACAAACTAGTGGTAAATACGTGGTACTGCCCACTGTTCAGCTATTTTGGGTTACTCTGATACCCGCACTGCTGCGGCTGTTGCTGCCGATTACTTTGGCTGGATTGCTGATTATAACCACCTTGGTTACCCGGATGGCCCTGGCCGTGAAAACCGCCTCCGTCTGAGCCGGTGCCCGTGCCATGAAAGCCGCCACCGCCTGAACCACCGCCAGGTCCGTGGTTACCATCGAACATGTTGAAATTTTTAAACGCCTTCATGATCGTATAGTTCTTCGACAGATGGGTAGTTGGCTTCTCCCGGGTGCCGTGTCTCGGACAGGGTTCATTCAGTAGTTGCTCAAGGGTGGGACCTGACCTGCCGGACCGAGGAGGTGGCCTCCCCTTGCGCCGTTGGTTGTTTCCCTGTGTACTGGTGTTAGCCACAAACTCGCCAGCCTTACGTTTATTACCTCCTTGATTCGCTAGGTTATGCCGGTGACCCTTGCCATTGCCGTTCTTTTTTCCCTTCCCTGCCTTCTCTTCATCAGATGTGGGATCCTTAGTACTATCTGAATCAGCATATTTGACCAGAGCCGCCATCAACTGGCCCATGTCATGACAATCACGCTTGAGCCGCCCCAGCTTCTGCTTCAGAGGTTCAAAACGGCATTTTTTTTCTCCAACATTAAGACCGGAGAGCCGACATCCATCTTATCAGATGAATGTATTATCTCCTTGACCCGGCGCACCCAATGGGTTGTGGACTCACCTTCCTCTTGCTTACAGTTAGTCAAGTCCACGATTGACATAGGTTGCTTACATGTGTCCTTGAAGTTCTGAATAAACCGGGCTTTTAACTCCGCCCATGAGCCGATGGAGTTGGGCGGCAACCCTTTCAACCACGTGCGAGTTGTTCCATCCAACATCATAGTGAAATATTTAGCCATTGCTGCATCGCTGACCTCCAATAGCTCCATCGCCATCTCATAACTTTCAACCCATGCTCCAGGCTGCAAGTCGGCCATGTAATTAGGCACCTTATGAGGCTCCTTAAAATCTTTTGGCAAGCGCTCATTACGTAGAGCCGGTACCAGGCAAGGGACACCTCCTATCCTTGTGGCCACTCATGCCTCAACAGAGGTTGCTGGATAAACTAGAAAAGCCTGATGAGCCTCCTGCTCAGCTGCCAGTTGAACCGCCCGCTCGGCCTCCTGACGGATCCTCTCCTGATCCACCAAGTTAAAGGCTCCATCCTGTGCCGGGTCATGCCTGCGCGGTTGGTTACGGCGTTGGGCATTGCTTGACATAGCCGCTGAGTCCATATGCCTACTATTGCTTTGGCTCCGGCTTGGGCGAGGGGTTGAATGGATTCTGTCTCGACTATAAGAGTACGCATCCTACTGTGCCAGGGCTGTCTGAAGAAGTTCTCTGACCCTTCGTGTTTCGATCGCCGTTGGAGAGTCGCCTTCCATTGGGAGAGCCGCCAGACGAGCCGATGCAGCAATTAAATTCTTCAAAGGGTTAGAGAAGTGACCTGGTGGTACTGGCGTGTAATGAGGCGGAGAAATATTCCCACGGGGTGGTTCCATGGCCCTCGGCTGAACCGGCGCCCCCGTCCCGGGTGTTGAGATTCGGTTTGGCTCCGGTGGGTTACTGGGACCGGCCCCGGGAGTGTGGAAAAGGTTCCTAGGATCGCCAGTCAGAGGCAGACGTGATTGAGTTTTCTGGTGTCTTCTCCTCATGACCTCGTTTGACGCATTCAGATCCACCGAGAGCCGGAAAGTCTCCGCTTGAAGCTGCTGAGCACGTGCATCCAGAGCCGCCCGTTCTGCGGCCATCCTGACATCTTCCACTACTAAATTTTCCTTGGCTTGTGCCACATCTTCACGTAGCAGTGCCACCTCCGTGTCGTGCTGAGCCTTATCTGCCGCTCAACCACAGCAGTTAACAGAGCCATCATCTTATCCATGAGGTCCATTAATACCTGAGCCGGGGGGCGCGTGGGGTCTCCTGACCCGGCTGCTGCCGACCCGGTGGTTATTGTTGCCGCGGCCGTAGAATTCTTCCCGGGTTGAGTGCCAGCCATGAAGACTCCGGCTCGATTCAGCGGATCAGAGGAGTCCGAAATACTGCTGCTATCGGAAGAGAACCCAAGCACGCCATCTTGTAGCTGATACAAAGAATTTGTCTCGCCTGTGGACGACGTATCATCAGAGCAGACGGCAGTCTCACCACCGTCTATCGATCCTTCAGAAAATTCCCCTCCATGGATGCAACCCACGAAGGCCTGCCGCACGGCAGGTTGAGCCCGGGCGGGTGTCGCGCGCTGAGCCGTCTCAATGACGTTGGTGCAGACGTCCGGCTCAGAGCCTGACTCGCCGATCCGGCCGATGAAGACATGGATTCCGCCGAAGGGGACCCGGTACCCGTACTCAATCAAGCCGGCGTCGGGGCCCCAGCCTTCGTCGTCGATGTAGAACTTGCCGCAATGACTCATGGTCATCCGGCCCACAGCGTATCCCTTGAGCCCTTCGAATTTACCCTTCGAGAACTCAAATCCACCGTGCGCTGGCCCCACAGTGGGCGTCAACTGTCGTGGAATTGTCACGGCAGATGTCCTAGCGAAAGGACTTAGTCGTAGGTCCATCACAAGGTGGAAGCTTAAAGAGGTTAATCGGGACAAAGGACACGAGAGGTTTATACTGGTTCAGCCCCTTGCGGTGAAGGTAAGGCCTAGTCCAGTTGATGTTGTATTGCTAAGTTTCGATGACCAAGGAGCGAATCTGCTAGCTTGGTACCGATCTGTTGTTTATTGTCCTTCAGTCGCTGCCGGGTCGTCCCCTTATATACACGGGTTGACATCTGGTGGCCTACAGAGTCCCGGCCGGCTCATAAAACATGTCCGGCTCGGTGACTTCTTGTATATGCCTTTCTTTACAAGTCTTTCGTTACATATGGCGGTTTATAATTACAGGCCTTAAGCCGCCTCTGGGCTTGGGCCTACTACAAGCCCTATAACAAACCATTGCCTTGTATGTTTATTGGGATTGTTTTCGTAACCCGCCATTAGGGTTGACCCGGCCCCTCCTGGGCGGGTCATACCTGGTAGCTATATCCCCAACAAGGAGGCCTCACTAGAGCGACGAAGGGACTGAGGAGTAAAAAGAATCCTACTCTCCGATATATATAATCCTATAAGACTCAAAACATTTTCTTCTAGACTCAACAACGTTAGCGATTCGATCAAGCAGGGGGCTCCTAAGTCAGGGAAGGCTCTGATTACCAACTTGTAACACCCACGATGCAGCTATATCTCCCACGTGTCGGGGCATGACTTAGAGGCATAGCCGCATGGTAAGCATGTCGCAAGAGGGGTAATCTTTACACATCACATGTACTGAATAAGAAAGGGATAAAGAGTCGGCTTACAATCGCCACTTCACACAATACATAAATATATCATACATCATCCAGAATACAATCAAGGTCCGACTATGGAACCAAAACAAAGAAAGACAACCCCAAATGCTAGATCCCCGATCAACCCAACTGGGCCCCTCTACTGATCATTCGGAAAACAAACATAGTAACGGCCTGAATCCTCGTCGAACTCCCACTTGAGTTCGGTAGCGTCCCCTGCACTAGCATCATCGGCTCCTACATCTGTTTGGAAGTATCTGTGAGTCACGGGGACTCGGAAATCTCACACCCTCACGATCAAGACTATTTAAGCTTAAAGGTAGGAAGGGGGTAGTGAGGTTGAGCTGCAGCAAGCACTAGCATATATGGTGGCTAACTTATGCAAAAGAGAGCGAGAAGAGAAGCAAAGCATGGTCGAGAAGCTAATAGTGATCAAGAAGTGATCCTGAAACTACTTACGTCCAATCATAACACGAGATCGTGTTCTCTTCCCGGACTCCGCCGAAAAGAGACCATCACGGCTACACACGCAGTCGATTCATTTTAATTAAGTTAAGTGTCAAGTTCTCTACAACCGGACATTAACAAATTCCCATCTGCCCATAACGGCATGACTTTCGAAAGTTCAAAACCCTGTAGGGGTGTCCCAACTTAGCCAATCACAAGCTCTCATGGTCAACGAAGGATATTCCTTCTCGCGGGAAGACCCAATCAATCTCGGAATCCCGGTTACAAGACATTTCGACAAAGGTAAAACAAGACTAGCAAAGCTGCCCGATGAGTCGACAAATCCCGATAGGGTTCGCACGTATCTCGTTCTCAGGGCACACCGGATGAGCACTCCGAACAACTAAAACCAACCCTCAAGTTTTCCCGAGGTGGCGCTGCAAAGGACTCTAGTTCAGACCAGCACTCAGAGGAGCACTGGCCCAGGGGGGTTTAAAATAAAGATGACCCTTGGGTATGCAAAACCCAAGGGAAGGTATATGGTGGTAGGTAGGCAAATGGTAAAACCAAGGTTGGGCCTTGCTGGAGGAGTTTTACTCAAAGCAAACTGTCAAGGGGTTCCCATAATACCCAACTGCGTAATGAACGCAAAATCAAGGAACATAACACCGGTATGACAGAAATGTAACACCCTCGATGCGGCTATATCTCCCACGTGTCGAAGCACGACTTAGAGGCATAACCGCATTGAAAGCAATGTCGCAAGTGAGGTAATCTTCGCACAACCCATGTAATATATAAGGGAAAGAGATACATAGTTGGCTTACAATCGCCACTTCACACAATTACATGAATAAAGCATTACATCATCCAGATACAATCAAGGTCCGACTACGAAACCAAAATAAAAGAAGACTACCCCAAATGCTACACAGATCCCTGATCGTCCCAACTGGGCTCCACTACTGATCAACTAGAACAAAACAAAACAAAGGACAAGATCTTCATCGAGCTCCTCCTGAGCTTGGTTGCGTCATCTGCAAGGACTCATCGGCACCTGCAAGCTGGTTTTGGGAGTATCTGTGAGTCACGAGGACTCAGCAATCTCACACCCTCGTGATCAAGACTATTTAAGCTTATAGGTAAGGTAAAAGGTATGAGGTGGAGCTGCAGCAAGCGACTAGCATATTTGGTGGCTAACATGTACGCAAAAGAGAGCGAGAAGAGAAGGCAAAAGCACGATCGAACAACTATGATCAAGAAGTGATCCTAGAACAACCTACTTCAAGCATAACTCCAACACCGTGTTCACTTTCCGGACTCCGCCGAGAAGAGACCATCACGGTTACACACGCGGTTGGTGCATTTTAATTAAAGTCAACTTCAAGTTTTCTACAACCGGACATTAACAAATTCCCATCTGCCCATAGCCGCGGGCACGGCTTTCGAAAGTTCAAATCCCTGCAGGGGTGTCCCAACTTAGCCCATCACAAGCTCTCACGGTCAACGAAGGATATTCCTTCTAGCGGGAATACCGGATCAGACTCGGAATCCCGGTTACAAGACATTTCAACAATGGTAAAACAAGACCAGCAAAGCCACCCAGATGTGCCGACAAATCCCGATAGGAGCTGCACATATCTCGTTCTCAGGGCACACCGGATGAGCAAGACGTCGGGTAAGCCAGCCCAGAGTTGCCCCTGGTAGCCTCGGACATCGCTCAGTTGGACCAACACTTAGAGAAGCACTGGCCCGGGGGGGGTTAAATAAAGATGACCCTTGAGCCGGCCGACTCAAGGGAAATAAAAAGGCTAGGTGGCAAATGGTAAAACCAATGTTGGGCCTTGCTGGAGGAGTTTTATTCAAGGCGAACTGTCAAGGGGTTCCCATTATGACCCAACCGCGTAAGGAACACAAAATCCAGGAACATAACACCGATATGACGGAAACTAGGGCGGCAAGAGTGGAACAAAACACCAGGCATAAGGCCGAGCCTTCCACCCTTTACCAAGTATATAGATGCATTAATTAAATAAGAGATATTGTGATATCCCAACAAAATATCCATGTACCAACAAGGAACAAAACTCCAATCTTCACCTGCAACTACCAACGCTATAAGAGGGGTTGAGCAAAGCGGTAACATAGCCAAACAACGGTTTGCTATGACAAGGTGGGTTAGAGGCTTGGCTCAACAATATGGGAGGCATGATAAGCAAGTGGTAGGTATCGCAGCATAGGCATAGCAAAAGAGCGAGCAACTAGCAAGCAAAGATAGAAGTGATTTTGAGGGTATGGTCATCTTGCCTGAAATCCCGCAAGGAAGAAGAACGAGTCCATGAAGAAGACAAACGGACGTAGTCGAACGGGTCCTCACAAACGCGACGTTATCGGAACCAACCCGAAGAAGCAACACCGGAAAGAAGAAAACAACATAGTAAACAACCAACACATAGACATGGCATGATGCACAAACAATTATGATGCATGTCCGGTTTAATGAAGCATGGCATGGCAAAATGCACAAACAATCCTACAAATTAAGTGGAGCTCAACATGCAACTCCGTTGCATATTGACAAAACACCACGTGACTTATTTAGTTCTCTCTCGTTTATGTACCCAACAATATTAAATGTTCTTAGCATGGCAAGAGGGTGAAGCATAATTAAACTACCTAACTAGGCAAGTTTAAATGAGTCCGGAACAACAAACAACAAGTCCGGAAACTCCTCATATGCCTTAGTAATTTATTGCAACAAAAATTAAAACATTTCAATTGTTGTTATCATGATGCGGATGACATGGACAAGTTTATGCAATTTTTATTAAAGTTGACAAGAGCAATATGAAGCATTTGTCACCGTGGTGGAAAGAAAAAGGGGTGCCACGGCAATGATAACTAAACGGTACCACTGAAATGTTCTGGTTCTGGTAACTCGATTGAGATACCGATGCAAAGGAGAAGTGTGCGGATGCATGCAAAAGATGGTGGGGCGCTCCCGAATTCCGGGTGTCCCATGAGTTGGCGACAAGGAAATGAGCGACAAAGGACACGGTGCAAACACGAGCATCTCAAACATCGCAAGCATTCGTTCACGGACGTCGTCTCGAGGTTATACCTTCGAAGTGTGCAAGCGGGACAGTTCAAGTTCGTAGCAGAAGTAGGCGTTCTCGCGACGGTAGTGGAAGTAGTCGTTCTCGCACGCTCTAGGGTCGACGGTAGAGGTTCTCGCGATCTCGGCGACGGTAGTGGTACATGTTTATCGTTGCACGAGTTTCCGTAGACGTTCATGACACCGGTGTCGTGGTACTTGGGGTCTTCGGACTTTCCGGTCCCGTTCTTGCGATGGTAGTCGTTCACGTTCGTTTTGGAGAGGTACTTGATGATTCCAACGTCTTCGGGGAGACAGTAGTTGTACACGGTCCACGAGACGTCGATCGTTCGGGGCCCGACTTGCGGGTCTTGCCGACATGAAGGGGTACTTGGCATTCTTAGCGATTCCGAAGATGACGGTAGAGGTACACTTGCTGTATGGGTACTTGTCGGATCCACGGCGACGGTAGAGGTACTTGGCAAAACGCATGTCAACGGTAGTTGTTCTCGTATCGTCATGGAGGTAGTCATTCGCTCGATGGTCTTATTGGAACATCGTCAATGGTAGAGGTCCACCTTGGCATTCTGAAGGGGTACTTGTCGTCGTGGTACTTGGCGAAAAACACGTCAGAGGGTACTTGTACTCGCATCATCATGGACTTGCCGGTCTTGGTCTCCGCAGCGTAGTTGTGCAAAAGTGTCGTCGGGCTTGGACGAATCCAGAGGCGTGCACGAGCGGTGGTGATCTTGGAGGTATGTGACCGAAGCATGGAGGTGTTCATGGTCAATGAAGGGACGTATGTGCGGGTGGATCTGGCAGGCAGCAGCACTACTCATCGTTCTCGGTTGAGGCCGAGGCAAAGCAGGGCATGGCGAGCAGACAGCGAGGCAAGGCAGCTCAGGGAGGCCGCGTGCCTCCAGGAGCGATGTAGGGCTCCAGGCGCGCGTGGGAGAAGCCCGGTAGGGGAGCTGACGGAGAGGAACGAAGGAGGCAAGGAGGCGCATCCGCGGCCTTGACTCGGGCAGGAGCGGCAGAACGGAGCAGAGCAGCAGCGCTCGTGCTCAGAGGTGGGGCAGCAACTTCGTGGCGTAGACGGAAGAAGTGGGCGACACGAGGCAGGGCGTCGGAGTTGGCCTCTAGTGGTGGCTCGGGAGGCCCGGCGCGGCGGAGGGAACAACCACGGCGGACGCTGGTCGTCGGCAGGGTCGCAGAGGACGGTGAGGAGGCATCGCAGGCCTGCTGATCGGGAGCTCGAGGTGACCGGGTTGGAGAAAGGAGGGAAGGTAGGGAGGACGAGGGGGAGAGGGAAGAGGTAGCGGCACTGTGGAACAGGGAGGACGACGGCTGTGGGCGCGGCAAGGAAGAAGGAGGGGATCGAGCGCGATGGCTTCTGGCGGCGGTGAGGGAACGAATCGAGGGAGAGGGAGATGAGTGCGGTGCGCTAGGGTAGATCGGGGAGAGACTGGGCCTTGGAGGCCGACCTGGGAGGCCGGTCGGCCTAGCTGGGCTGCCGACCCTTGCTGGGCCTGGTGCTCTCTCTCTCTTACACTCCTTAGAAGAAAGAGGGAGACAAGAAAGAAAAAAAATAGAGAGAAAGAAAAAAAAGAGGGATTTAGGGAACGAATTTGAACATGCGGTTAATTTTTTTGGACTCACAAAAATATGCTCGGACCGAGAAAAATAGGTAGGGAGCCCAATTAACAAAACAGAGATGTTTTGTAGACGTTTGGGGATGAGCCGGATCCAACAGTGACGACTGCTCGGGTCAGGTCCGGGACAGCTTTCGGGCGTGCGCGCGAGGAGGGTCGCGGGCTGATGAGAGAGGTTAGGTAGAGCCTGGTGGTGTGTGGTAGTGGGCTGAGATGAGAGGAGAGGAGTGCAGCCCGGCAACTGGTTCCGGAGATCGAAAACGTCCGACGTTTTGACCGACTATAATGTCGCTATAGTTATCCGTTGGGGCATCAAACGGACTCCGAATGCGATGAAACTTGGCAGGCGGTCTACTGATAATAAATCAACACCGCACGCCAACTTTCAACCCATTCAGAGAACATTTTCCGGCCACTTATAAAATAATATTTCGGACGTGCCGCGGGCGCGTGCAAGTGTGTCTGGACTCAGAACGGACAATGGAAGGAACGAGGAGACCGAGACAGATGCAAGTTTCGAAAACATGATGATGCAATGCACTTGATGACATGACAAGATGCAACACGCAAGCGAAAGACATGGCAACGACAGTGAATAACTAGAAGACACCTGGCACGTCGGTCTCGGGGCGTCACAAGAAACTAGGTCGGCAAGAGTGAAACAAAACACCAGGCATATGGCCAAGCCTTCCACCCTTTACCAAGTATATAGATGCATTAAAGTAAACAAGATATAATAATGATATCCCAACAATATCCATGTTCCAACATGGAACAAACTTCATCTTCACCTGCAACTAGCAACGCTATAAGAGGGGCTGAGCAAAAGTGGTAACATAGCCAAACAACGGTTTGCTAGGAAAGGTGGGTTAGAGGCTTGACATGGCAATATGGGAGGCATGATAAAGCAAGTGGTAGGTATTGCAGCATAGAAATAGAGCGAACAACTAGCAAGCAAAAATAGAAGTGATTTCGAGGGTATGGTCATCTTGCTTGCAAAGTTCTCAGAGTTGACGAAAGCTTGATCCTCGTTAGCATACTAAACAGGTTCCTCGATCACGTACTCGTCTCCCGACTCTACCAAAAGTAAGAACACAAGCAAATGACCAATAGACAATAACGGTGCAATGCGCAAGCAACATGATGCAAAACATGACATGCTATGCAAGATGTGATATGCAATGCATATGCGTGCTTCAGAAGGGAAAGATTGAACCAGGCATCAACTTGGCAAACCAAGCGTGCCGTTGGAAAGGTGAGATGATTTCGGTCGAAATCGATATAAAGATCACCGGAATCGGATGCACGGTTTGCAAATGGCAAGCAAAACAAGAATGGCACAATTCTGCGATTAACAGCACGATGCCATCTAGAATGCAATAAGAAACTAAGCTACTGCAACCCAACATATCAAAAAAGCCTATGCAAGTGATCTACTCAAGATGCTTGACAAAACATGAACACTGAGCTATGGCTAAATCACAGAAGAACATGTTCGAACAATCATGGCAAAAGTGCAAAAGATATCAGCATGCTACAGGAAGCCAAGTTTAGAGCAGGCAAACATCATGCTACAGGAAGAGATCATAGCAAACAAAGTCATGGCATGCATCTAATCAAAGCATAGAACAAAAGTCCCTTAATGATCATGAGCCAAAAAGGCACAGAAGATATAATGGCACCCATGTAAACATACCAAGTTTCGTTAACAGATTCAGACTTGGTAGAAAAACAGAGCATGACATAAACAGAGTTATGAAGGCATATTTGCGAGCTCAAATCACTCAAAACAATGCCTTTCATGAAAAAACAAGCATAGCATCATCAAGAAGACATGCTTATGAAGCTAACCAAGGCAAGAGCAAGTTCATAGCACGCATGGATCAACTACAACAACCATGGCAAAATTGATTAACATGTGAACAATCTGCCAGGAACATTTTATAGCAAAAGTAGAGCAAGAATGAGACATGCTAGGGCACTCCATAATTGCAAACATTGGCATGGATGGATAGAGCATAACCATATGTCCAAAACACCCTTACTTAAGGTACTCAAAATACGCATGGATCTCACTGTAGCATCATGTTTACATGGCATAAAAATAACAGCAGAACAAGGACTTAGCAAAATCCTAAGTCCCTGAAATCAGCAATATCACGAAGGCTACTTTGCAAGCTTGTGCTAGTCACCACAAAGATCACAAAAATACATGGAAAGCACCCCTGTAAATATGGCATGGCATAGACCAAAACACATGTAGAGCTCATGCCCATATGGTGCACACAACAAATGTGACAAAAATGACAAATCACCTAAAACTGATAAGTAACAAGAGGAAACATTTTGTAGAACTCTTGCATCAATTATTTGGGCATCAAGATGGACTCAAATAAGCATCGAACAATGGAATGAAATGAAGAGCATCTCCCAATGAACATTTGGATATATCATGCGCATGAAACAGAGCTACGGTCATGAAGTTATGATGCGATGAACAGGGGCTCAAAATACTGCAGAAAAAAGACTTAGAGATATTTTACCCTCCGGATCGAGGGTTTGTGGGCACGGATGTCGAGGATCACCGGTGTTCGTCCCGCGGTGGCCGGAGCTTTGCCGGAAAGGTGCGGGAGGCGGCCGGAGATGGAGGGGGTCGCCGGATCCGGAGTTGGGTGCGAAGATGCGGCGAGGTGGCGACTCCCGCGGTGGCAGCGGCGGGGCTCGGCGCGGGATGGCGACCGGCGAGGCGGTGGCGAGGCGGCGCGGGCCGTGCGGCTCCCAGACGGGGGCGGCGGGGCGCGCGGGATTGGGCGGCGGGGAGGCACGGGCACGCGGGCTCGCGGGGACCACCTTCGGGCCCCTCGGGCTGCGGCGGCAGAGGACAGCGGAGGGCCACGTGTCGGCATATGGTTGGTGCGGGCATGGCGGCGGGTTTCATCCGGTGCGGACCGGACGTGTCCGGCGGCAAAGAGGGAGCGGGGCTAGGGTTTCGTCTGCGCGGAAAAATGGAGGGGATCACCTATTTATACCTAGGAGGAGGTAGGAGTGTCCAAATGGAGTGTAGTTTTCGACCACACAATCGTGATCCAACGACAGAGGACATGGGAGTGGTCTAGAAGGGTTATTGGGCCTTTTCGGATGGGTGTTGGGATGCAACACACACGAGGCCTTTCCGGTTATCTGATTAACCGTTGGAGTACCAAACGGACTCCAAATGGCACGAAATTTGACAGGCGGTCTACCGGTAGTGTACCAAGGCCGCTTGGCAAATCTCGGTACATTCCGAGAATGTTTAACACCCGCAAATGATAAGAGACAAAAGGGGGACGCCGGAGGACGTAGGAGTGTCGGATTGCAAAACGGACAATGGGGAAAATGCTCGGATGCATGAGACGAACACGTATGCAAAAGAGATGCACATGATGACATGATATGAAATGCATTACATGAACACAATGCAAAACAAATACAAAACCCAACCATGAAGGGAAACCTCATAACTTAAGCCGAAAATGGCAGAGTCAAAGTTACAAATATGGCAAGGTACATCTGGGGTGTTACACAAGGTCATCAAGTTTTGCTAAGTTCAGTGGTGCCACCATACCAAGGAAGAAGCCACCTGGAAACGAGAAGAAGACCTATGGAAAGACCACCCACACATATTTGCTAGCCAACCCGAATCTCGAAGGCGAGATTCATCTTAAGGGGGGTAGGTTCGTAACATCCCAATTTTCAATTTGGATGTTAATCATTAGGCCATCTTATGCATTCATATTTTGAGCATTTTGAATTTGGTTTATTTGGACACTTTGATCCAAGAGACCTTAAGCAACTAAAGGACCATGTGAGAGAGTTGGAGGTTTTCATAAAATCCTATTTTTGAATTTTCAAAAATTGGTAAATTGGATCAAGGTGATTTTTATTTGAAATTATTTTCCAAATAAATAAAATAATGAGAGAAGATAATATGAATTCTTCAAAACAGAGGAAATATTGGAAATTTAATTTTCAATAAATATATATATTTCTTTGAGTTTTTATTTGAGGTTTTATTCGGTTAAATTAGGGAAAAATTGCATTCTTGAAAATTGCACTTTAGCCCAGAAAAATTTTCACGTGGTCCTAAATATTAGGAGAGGACCGTGAAAATTATTTTTTGAATTTCATGATTTTTTATTTATTTTATTTTGGATTCTGCTCTGCGGTGAAATTATTTTTAAAAAAAATCCTTTCAGAGGGAACTGGGCCGAAGGCCCAGCCGACCCGATCACCGCACCGCCTCCTGCGCCGTGTTCACGCCGGACTCCGGCCAGAGTCCGAGCCGGCCACGCCGCCCGTCGCCCCCTCGCCCAAGTCGGACGCCCCGACCCCCTCTTTAAATAGACGCCCGCCGCCGCCCTCTCCTACAAGGTCACCGCCGCCCCAAGCTGCGCCACCCCGAGCCGCCCCGCCGCCGCACGCCGCTGTTGTC
>NC_041386.1:249291473-249300155 GCF_002162155.2 Triticum dicoccoides | reverse complement strand
CCGCCGCCGCCTCGCCGCTGCCGCGCCACCCGCTCATCGGAGTTGCTACCGTCGCCGCCAGTCTTTTTCCCCCAAACCGGTATAAAACCACAAAACCCGCCCTGGTTTTTTTGGCTTTGCGTTTTAGATCAGTTTATTATTTAGGTTATGTTATTTAGCGAACGTTCACCCGATTCGTTCTGTTAGCGAATGGATTCGTTCGTCAGTTTCTGTTAGCGAACGTTCCTTCGTTAGATTTTTCTTTTTAGTTTAATTTTCAGCCAGGGACCTATCCACAAATATTTTTCTTACATATTAGTCCCTTCTCTTCAAACCCTCCTACTTTTTGCTCGTTAACCAAATTCAGTGAAACCAATGCCAAAATCTTCGTCTTGTTCCCCTCTTTAGAGATAAACAACTTGAACATGATTTTGAAAATTTAAAATTTAGTTTTAAATAGATTTGAATTTGAACTTCTTTTGATCGTAGTTTGAGTTTCGTTACTCCGATTCGATTGATTCTTTTTGCAAATCGAAGCTCTTCACTTGAACTTTCTATTTAGATTTTATTTGGTTTTACCCTTGCATCTTATGCTTGAGTGCTTATGTATGCTATTGTTTGTTCATGATAGAGTTTCCAGAGTGCGAGGCTTGCTACTACGAATCTCTATGGTTTTCTGATCGTCAGCAAGGCAAGTAACACTTTGATCATATCCCTTATTTACCCAGTTTTATGCATTAGTTTCAAATCCTCAAACATTGCATGAGTAGGTTTTTGAATAACATGTGGGAATTGGGAAGTAGTTGATGAGGTAGGAACCTATTGTCTTATATACAAACCCCGGGCATTGTTGTGTTATGCTTGCACTACTTTGCTATGCTCATAGACATGGATTGGTTTGTGAGATTCATGAAAGATGTGAGAGTTATTTATAACTAAGGGAAAATTAGGGTGGCTACTTTAATACACATCTGGGTGGATTGGTTGTGGGTACCTGGGGAATCCAGTGTTGTCCTAGGAGATCCCGGGGTACATGTGTGATCATCCTATGGAATGCCACCCAGGCTCAAAGGGATCATAAGGTTATTCATGCTAGAAATTTCTATGTGCAGCCATGAGCCATTATGGGCTCTAGCATAGTTGAGTGAGTTGTGGGAATAATTTCCATGATGGGCTAGCAGATGTAGGGGAATTGTAGGGGTACCGGCCTATCTATCGGTTATGGGGACCTCTTCGGAAAGACTGTGTCTCGGTTATCCGTTTCTCAAACATCATGCACTGCGAGAAATACAATGGAGAAGATCGAGTCTTGTGGGGAAAAGTGCACAAACCTCTGCAGAGTGTATAAACTAATCATGGTTAGCCGTGTCCCCGGTTATGGACATCTTGAGTATCTGGTACTTGAATTATTGTGTTCATCTCATCACTTTACTTAATGAATTTGTTGGGTTATTAATGTTAATTTTGGTTTGAGTTGGGGGTACATTCTCAATAATATCATCAAACTTTGTAGTTAAATAAAATATATTCCATTGTTGTAGGGAAAAAATAGCTTTCTGCAAATGATAACCATAGACCCTCCACCAGCCAAATATGCATGTAGTGATAAATGTTATTTGTTCATTGCTTTATCGTGTTGTCTTGCGAGCATATTCCATGTGCCAACCTACACGGCTGCAACATATCATGTTGCAGAGTTTTCAGATGAAGAGTAAGGTGCGATAGGTCATTGTCATGCACTCAGTTTGCCATGGAGTTGGCTGGACTCATTTATGTTTGAAGCTTTCGCAGTTATCTTATTTAGATGACCTTCAGCCGTATTAATGTAATAAGTACTCTTTTTGAGACACTCGTAGCAATAAGTGAACTCTGCAATAAATCCTCGAGTACTGTGTGTGTCAGCAATACCGATCTTGGGATGACACTTAAGCACAGAGACAACGGTCCATTGGGATCGGGTCGCTATAGCAGGTGCATCCAAACCCCGTGATATGATACGCTCTATCACACATAAGCCTTATTATATCTTCCTCAAAACAGCCACCATACCTACCTATTATGGCTTTTCCATGGCCATTCCGAGATATATTGCCATGCAACTTCCACCGCTTTCGTTTGATGATTTGAGCATTCATTGTCATATTGCTTTGCATGATCATATAGCTGACATAGTGTTTGTGGCTCAGCCACCGTTCATCATTTTTCATACATGTTACGCTAGATCATTGCACATCCTGGTACATGCCAGAGGCATTCATATAGAGTCATACTTTGTCATAGGTATCGAGTTGTAATTTTTATTTCTTTTGAGTTATAAGTAAATAGAAGTGTGATGATCATCATTATTCATTTTTAGAGCAGTGCCCCAGTGAGGAAAGGATGATGGAGACTATGATTCCCCACAAGTCGTGATGAGACTCCGTACAATGAGAGAGAAAAAGAAAAAAAAGAAAAAGAAAGAAAGAAAAAAGGAAAAGAAAAAAGAAAAAATAATAAACAAAGAGAGAAGGGGCATTGTTAGTATCCTTTACCACAGTTGTGCTTCAAAATAGCACCATGTTTTTCATTTGGAGAGTCTCCTATGCTATCACTTTCATATACTAGTGGGAATATTTCATTATAGGATTAGATGCACACCCACTTAGTTTTCATATTGAGCTTTCATACACTTATAGCTCTTAGTGCATTCTTTCAGGGCAATCCCTACTCCTCGCATTGATATCAATTGATGGGCACCTCCATAGCCGGTTAGCCGCGTCGATGTGAGACTTTCTTACTTGTTTGTCTTCTTTATATTTACCCCTATCATCATAATCTATTCCACCCATAGTGCTATATCCATGGATTGCGGTCATGTATTGCGTGAGGGTTGAAA
This sequence comes from Triticum dicoccoides, assembly GCF_002162155.2. Classification (NCBI taxonomy): domain Eukaryota; kingdom Viridiplantae; phylum Streptophyta; class Magnoliopsida; order Poales; family Poaceae; genus Triticum; species Triticum dicoccoides. The sequence continues at coordinate 249,297,301 of NC_041386.1, read as the reverse complement.
AAGCTGAAGCGCGTTAAAAAGTATGAACCAATTGCTCAGCTTGTCATCGGGGTTGTGCATGATAAATAATTTGTGTTAAGAAGACAAAGCATGACAAGACTATATGATTTTGTACGGATAAGTTTCTTTAGCGTTGATATTTTGAAATACATGATTGTTTGTTGGGATGCCTGAGTATTGATGTCTTTATGTCAAATTATAGGTTATTGCTTTGAATAACTTATGTCTTAATGTTCATGCCATGATTAGATATATGATCAAGTTTATGCTAGGTAGCATTCCACATCAAAAATTATCTTTCTTTATCATTTACCTACTCGAGGAAGAGGAGGAATTAGGCTTGGGGATGCTGATACGTCTCCGTCGTATCTATAATTTTTGATTGTTTCATGCCAATATTATACAAGTTTTACATACTTTTGGCAACTTTTTATATGATTTATTGGACTAACCTATTGATTCAGTGCCAAGTGCCAATTCCTGTTTTCTGCACGACTTTTGTATTGCAGAGTATCCATATAAAACGAAGTCCAAATGCAATAAAATTCATGGATAATTATTTTGGAATATATGTGATTTTTGGGAGTTGGAATCACCGCAAATGGAGGCATGTGGTGGGCACAACCCACTAGGGCACGCCAGAGGAGCCAGGCGTGGCGTGGTGGGTTGTGCCCACCTCGTACGTCGCTTGGACCTCTACTTCGGGCGCAAGGAAGCTTATATCCAGAAAAAAAACCGTGTTAAAATCTCAGCGCAATCGGAGTTTGGGATCTCCGGGAATATTGAAAATGGTTTTTGGCCAGATCTGGAGAACGCGATATAGAAGAGAACAGAGAGGGAGATCCAATCTTGGAGGGGCTCCCGCCCTTCCGGCACCATGGATACCAAGGACTAGAGGGGGGAACTCTCCTCCCCATCTAGGGGGGAGGCCAAGGATGAAGAAGAAGTAGGGGGCTCTCTCCCCCTCGCTTCCGATGGTGCCGGAGTGCCACCGGGGCAACGATCGGGGCGACGATCTACATCAACAATCTTGCTACCGTCAACACCAACTTTCTCCCCCTCTATGCTGTAGTGTAACACCTCTTCCCTACGCTGTAATCTCTACTTAAACATGGTGCTAAACTCCATATATTATTTCCCAATGATATATGGTTATCCTATGATGTTTGAGTAGATCCGTTTTGTCCTATGGGTTAATCGTGATCTTGGTTGGTATGATTGTATATCTTAATTATGGTGCTATCCTACGGTGTGCTTTGTTCTCGTGCAAACATGAGGGCCCCCTGTTGTAGGGTGTTGCAATATGTTCATGGTTCTCTTACGGTGGGTTGCGAGAGTGACAGAAACTTAAACCCGAGTAGGTGGGGTATGACGTATGGGAATAAACAGGACTTGATACTTAATGCTATTGTTGGGTTTCACGAACTTAATGATCTTTAGTAGTTGCGCATGCTTGTTAGAGTTCCAATCATAAGTGCATATGATCCAAGTAGAGAAAGTATTTTAGCTCATGCCTCTCCCTCATATAAAATTACAAGAATGATTACTGGTAATTGTTATCAATTGCGTAGGGACAAATACTTTCTTGTTGACAAAAGCTCTGTACTAAAACTAACTTAGTTGTTTCTTTATCTAAACATCCCCTAGATTTTATTTGCGTGCTCTTTATTATCTTGAAAACCTATCCTATCACACCTACAAAGTACTTCTAATTTCATACTTATTTCCTGTAAAGCGAACGTTAAGTGTGCGTAGAGTTGTATCGGTGGTCGATAAAACTTGAGGGAATATTTGTTCTACCTTTAGCTCCTCATTGGGTTCTACACTCTTACTTATCGAAAGAGGCTACCATTGATCCCCTATACTTGTGGGTTATCAAGACCTTTTTCTGGCACCGTTGCTGGGGAGCAACAACATGGGGTGAATATTCTCGTGCGTGCTTGTTTTCTTTATCACTAAGTAATTTTTATTTCCTATTCTAAGTTGTTCTCTATGTTTAGTTATGGATATGGAACAAGAAACACAAAAAAAATAGTTGTACTTGCTACTCATGGAGATGGGGAACCTCCTAAAACCCTCCATGCTCGTTATGTGAAAATATTATGCATTACTTTGATAATCCTGAGAAAACCCCATTCAACTTGATAATGGGAGTAACATTGGATCAACGCCAATACTTTAGGGATTATCGTTTGACTCAAAAGGGAAAACTTTTGTGGTATCAAATTGAAATGTTGCAATGGTATACTTGGAATCTATGCTTGACATATGATTATACTTGTTGCTCTAAGATTGAAGTTCCACACCTTTCCTATTCATGCTAATTTAATGATAATGAAACCTTGGCTTCTTATGCTAGAGGTATATATGATTATTATGATGTGGAACGAATAGAAGAATTTGTTGCTTTAAGGGTGCATATGAAATTTAATCTTTGTTTGACAAGTTTGAAGATTGTGACGATTCAGTTATAGACCTGAAAGTCTTGCTATCCTTAAATATTGCTATGATAATTATAAATACAATTATGGTATTGATATATTTATTGAGGATAACTCCGATGTCCAAGAAAATATTAATATTTTGCAGGAGTCTATGGAAGAAGAAATTGATGAAAATGTGAGCTCATTGGATAAAAAAGATGATGAGGAGAGCGAAGAGCAAACGGATGAAGAGCAGATTAGCTACCCATTCCCACCTTATAATGAGAGTAACTCTTCTAATCATACATTATTTAATGCCCCTTCATTCTTACCGAAGGATGAATGCTATGATAATTGCTATCATCCCGTTCATTCTTTTGAAATATCCCTTTTTGATGAACTTGATGCTTGTTATGGTTGTGGCCAAGATGCCAATATGAATTATGCTTATGGAGATGAACTTTCTATAGTTCCTTATGTTAAGAATGACATTGTTGCTATTGCACCCACACATGATAGTCCTATTATCTTTTTCCTCCCAACTACACTATATCGAAGAAGTTTGCTCTTGTTAAGGATTATATTGATGGGTTGCTCTTTACCATTGTGCATGATGATTTTGATGAATATAATATGCATGTGCTTGCTGCTCTTACTTGCAATTATTATGAGAGAGGAACTACATCTCCGCCTATCTATGTTTCCAACACGATAAAATCGCAAGAAACTACTTATGCTATGTATTGGCATTTACTTGATGTTCATGAATGGTTCTTGTATGACATGCCGATGCATAGGAAGAGAGATAGACTTCTTCATTGCATGATATATGTTGCTTTGTGCTCATTACTAAATTCCAAATCATTGTTAATTAAAATTGGCTTTGATATACCTTGGGATCCATGTGGATTCATTACTTGAGCACTTTATGCCTAGCTTAATGGCTTTAAAGAAAGCGCTGCCAGGGAGACAACCCGAAAGTTTTAGAGAGTCATTTCTTTCTGTTCAGTGCTTTTATAAAGTTTAAAAACAAAAAATATAGAGGGTAACTTAAAAACCTTTTCAAAAAAGAGAAGCGATTGGAATTTATGCATTGGAGAAGTGACGGTCGACCTTGAACACTTGTGTTCATGCTCATAAAAACAATGTAGAATTTTTCATGAAGATTTTCACAAAAATAATTACCCCCTTTTACAATTTCATTGTATTATAAATATAATGTGCCAAGATTTGCCTTTAGGATAATTAGATTGCTTGTTGGTTTGTGCAGTGCAAAACAGAAACTTTGGTTGTAGTGATCGATTTTACATGCTTTACTGGTACGTCAAACGGTTCTGAAACCTTTTCCACTTTCTTCCTGTATAAAATGTTTACTTTTCCTATTTTTCAGAATTTTTGGAGTACCAGAAGTATGGTGAATGTTCAGATTACTACAGACTATCCTGTTTAAGACAAAATCTGTTTTTGATGCATTGTTTTTCTCGTTTTGATGAAACTATAGATTTTTATCGGTGGTATAAGCCATGGAAAAGTTATATTACAATAGCTACAATGCAAAAAGAAAATATGCATTGGTTTGCAACAGTACTTAGAGTAGTGATTTGCTTTATTATACTAATGGATCTTACCGAACTTTCTATTGAGTTTTGTGTGGATGAACTGATCAAAGTTCGAGGAGGTTTCGATATGAGGAGAAGGAGGAGAGGCAAGAGATAAAGCTTGGGGATGCCCAAGGCACCCAAAGTAAATATTCAAGGAGACTCAAGCGACTAAGCTTGGGGATGCCTCGGAAGGCATCCCATCTTTCTTCAACAAGTATCGATATGTTTTCGGTTTCGTTTCGTTCACGTGATATGTGCAAACCTTGGAGCATCTTTTGCATTTAGTTTTCATTGTTATTTTATGCACCATGCTGGTATGACATAGTCCATGGTTGATTTGTAGAATGCTCATGGAAATTCACTTATATCTTTTGAGTGTGGCTTTATAGAACGCTTCATGTGCTTCACTTATATCATTTAAAGTTTGGATTGCCTGTTTCTCTTCACATGGAAAACCGTTATTTGAAGAATGCTCTTTTGCTTCACTTATATTTTTTAGAGCGTGGTATTTTGTAGAAAGAATTAAACTCACATGCTTCACTTAGATCTATTTAGAGAGTGAAAAGAAATTGGTCAATTGCATGGTTAGTCAAAAAATCCTACATAAAATTTATGGATCACTGAATATGTTATGTTTGATTCCTTGCAATAGTTTTGCGATATAGAGATGGAATATGTGGGAGGTACTAGTAAACGGTTGTGGTTAGTAAGAATATTGGTGTTAAGGTTTGTGATTCCCGAAGCATACACGTATAGTCTCTCGTCATACTATGATGTTGGAGCATGATTTATTATTGATTGTCTTCCTTATGAGTGGCGGTCAGGGACGAGCGATGGTCTTTTACTACCAATCTATCCCCCTAGGGGCATGCGTAGTAGTACTTTGCTTCGAGGTCTAATAAACTTTTGCAATAAGTATATGAGTTCTTTATGACTAACATGACTCCATGGATTATACACACTCTTACCTTTCCGCAATTTGCTAGTCTCTACGGTACCGTGCATTGCCCTTTCTCACATCGAGACGTGGTGCAAACTTCACACGTGTAACATCTCAATTTTCAATTTGGATGTTAATCATTAGGTAATCTTATGCATCCATAATTTTGAGCATTTTGAATTTGGTTCATTTTGACGCTTTGATCCAAGAGACGTTAAGCAACTCAAGGACCATGTGAGAGAGTTGGAGGTTTTCATAAAATCCTATTTTTGAATTTTCAAAAATTGTTAAATTGGATCAAGGAGATTTTTATTTCAAATTATTTTTCCAATTATTTTCCAAATAAATAAAATAATGAGAGAAGATAACATGACTTCTTCAAAATAGAGGAAATAATGGAAATTTAATTTTGAATAAAAATATATATATTAATTTGAATTTTTATTTGAGATTTTGTTCAATTTAAATTAGGGAAAAATTACATTTTTGAAAATTGCACTTTAGCCCAGAAAAATGTTCACGTCGCCCTAAATATTAGGAGAGGATCGTGAAAATTATTTTTGGAATTTTAGGATTTATTTATTTATTTTATTTTGGATTTTTCTATGCGGTGATTTTTTTTTGAAAAAATCCTTTTGGACAGACCTAGCCCGAAGGCCCAGCTGGCCCGCTCGCCGCAACGCCTCCCGCGCCGTGTTCACGCCGGACTCCGGCCGGAGTCCGAGCCGGCCACGCCGCCCGTCGCCCCCTCGCCCAAGTCGGATGCCCTGACCCCCTCTTTAAATAACTGCCCGCCGCCGCCCTCTCCTCCCAGGTCGTCGCCGCCCCAAGCGGGGCCACCCTGAGCCGCCCCGCCGCCGCGTC
>NC_041386.1:249284827-249290698 GCF_002162155.2 Triticum dicoccoides | reverse complement strand
GTCGCCGCCGCCACACGCCGCTGTTGTCGCCCCGCCCACGCCGTCGCATGCCGCTGCCGACGCCGCCTCCCACCGCGTATCCCCTCCGCTGCCTCGCCGCTGCCGCGCCACCCGCTCGCCGGAGTTGCCACCGCCGCCCGTCTTTTTTCCCCTGACCTGGTACAAAACCGCAAAACCCGCCCCGCATTTTTTTCCGGTTTTGCGTATTAGGTCGGTTTATTATTTATATTATGTTATTTAGTGAATGTTCACCCGATTCGTTCTGTTAACGAACAAATTTGTTCGTTAGTTTCTGTTAGCGAATGTTCATTCGTTAGATTTTTCTTTTTAGTTTAATTTTCGGCCAGGGACCTATCCGCAAATATTTTTCTTATTAATTAGTCCCTGATCTTCAAACCCTCACTACTTTTTGCTCGTTTATCCAAATCCAGTGAACCAACGCCAAAATCTTCATCTTGTTCCCCTCTGTCGAACATGATTTTGAAAATTTAAAATTTGGTTTCAAGCAGATTTGCATGTCAACTTTTTTTTATCGTAGTTTGAGTTTCGTAACACCGATTCGATTGATTCTTTTTGCAAATTGAAACTCTTCACTTGAACTTTCTGTTTAGATATTTTATTTGGTTTTTACCCTTGCATCTTATGCTTGAGTTCTTATGTATGCTATTGTTTGTTAATGATAGAGTTTCCGGAGTGCGAGGCTTGCTACTACGAATCTCTAAGGTTTTCCGATCGTCAGCAAGGCAAGTAACACTTTGATCATATCCCTTATTTTGTCGGCATCCTGGGAACGGGGTCCCCCAGACTTGCCTGCCTACGGCCCACAGCATGGCTCCATCAGCGGCCATGTATGGCCAGTCTTCACCAGCAAACACTCAAGACCCTTGCGAGGGGCCAACCCTCGCAAGGCAAACGATGCAAGACCTCCTCAGGGGCGGCCTCGCCAGCCTGGCTCATGAGGGGGGAGCGATCAAGGCAAGGGACACCACACGAATGGAGCCAGGCGGGCGCTAGCGCGCGTAGTGTCCCCATTTTCTCTTTGGTGCTAAAGGGGGGCAAGCGCAGGCGTGGAGTCCCGAGGCATCGGGAAAAGGTTTCCACATCGGTGCAACAAGACCAAGACCAGCAGGACAGCAGGACGGAGGTCACCATGGAGCCTAGGATGGCGTCACCACCAGAGCCTTTGGCAGGCGAAGACTACTTTTCTCAGGATATCTTGTACTAGTTGTCCCCCTTTAAATTGCCCGTTGTGGGATCCCTTCCCACCTAATATTTGGGAAGAGGACCCGGGCCTTTGTATATAGGACTAGCCACCATCGTAGGGAGGCATCTCATCTTGGACAGGCTTCATTCCAACAAAGCCACCACACTCACCAAGCACAGGAACACCTCTCCTCAGGAGGCTGTTCTTCCCTTGTAACTATTCATCCTCAGCCCAAGAGGCAATCCACGACACAACACTGGAGTAGGGTATTACACCACATCGGTGGCCCGAACCAGTATAAACTCTTGTGTCTCTTGTTCTTTGGCTTCGTCAAGCTTGGCAGTGAGATCATGATGTGTGCGAGCTAGAGAGGGGGAGAGATCTTCGTGCGCATCCTAGTGTTCGAACCTCAAGGGTTTTACCTGAACCCGAAATCTGACATTTAGCGTGCCAGATAGGGGTGCACCGAAGCTTGCCCCCGACGGCCTCGCCGCTCCGACCGGCTCTCATGGACGCCGCCGCTTCTCCGACTAGATCGACGGGCGCCCTCCATAGTGCGGTGGGGCTCCGGGCCTTCACCCCCGCCTTGCGATGGGTGCGGTGGTCGCACAAGTTCAAGCCAGAGACGCCGCCCCATTACGATGGTGCGACGGATCCGGCAGCCTTCCTGCTACCGTATGAGGAGGCCGTCCTGGAGGCCGAGGGCGATGTTAAAGTCATGGCCAACTGGCTCCCAGTGGCCCTCGTTGGCGTGCCGCGTGCCTGGCTCCTCCATTTGTAGGAATCTTCGGTGACCTCCTGGGAGGAGCTGCGCGACCTCTTCATCACACGCTTCAGGGGACCAGCACCCCCCGTCATCGCGGCTCTCCTCGGTGGCTCGCAGGCGCCGCCCTCGTACCATCACACCAAGCCGTTCTTTCGCAAAATTGGTGCCCCCTCCACGCGGTAGGGGGCTCCCCCGGGTTGGGCGGCACTCAAGGCCGACCTGACCTTCGACTTGGGGGATCACCCAGTCACCACCATCGGTTCCGGCATACTCCCGATGCTTTGCACACCCACCATCTGCAGCGTAGCCATCACCAAGATGCTCATCGACGGCGGCGCAGGCCTCAAGGTGCTGTCCGTGGATGCTTTTAGTCTTCTTCACGTACCACTGGAGTGGCTCTGCCCCAGCAAGCCCTTCTCCAGAGTCGGAAGTGGCTCCTCCAACCCCCTGGGGCAGATCCATCTCCATGTGACCTTCGGCACACGCACAACTACCGCACCGAGCTAATCGACTTTGACATCGCTCGCATCAGCTTACCGTACAACGCCATCCTCGGGTACTCGGCGTTGGCCTAGTTCATGGCAGCTACTCATCCTTCCTACAACCTCATGAAGATGCCAGGAAGCAAGGGCGTCCTCACCGTGGCCGGAGACACCAAGGAAACCTTGGCAGACCTCAAACTCGCCTTCAGGGCCACGGCGGAAGCTTGCCCGGCCGACAAGGCCGTACCAAGGACCAAAGGCGCTGCGCCGACCAAGAAGAAGAAGCTATTCACTCAAGGTCAAGCCAAGACGAAGCAGATACCGGTCGACGCGGACGGGGCCTCTGGCTCCACCTTTACTATAGGCACTGACCTCGCCCCAGATCAAGAAAGGGAGTTGGTGGACTTTTTGCGGGTGAACAAGGAAGTATTCGCCTGGGAACCCAAGCAGCTGGTTGGGGTTTCAAGAAGAGTGATCGAGCACCATCTGAGGGTATGCCCCAGCGTGCGCCCTATGAAGCAGAGGGCAAGGCGGCAGTCCACGGAGAAGCAGTCCTTCATCATTCAGGAAACACGCAAGCTAGAGGCAGCGGGTGTCATTCGCGAAGTCCAGTACCCAGAGTGGCTGGCGAACCCGGTCATCGTGCCGAATAAAGGAGGGAAGGAGCGCATGTGTGTCAACTTCACCAACCTCAACAAGGCTTGCCCTCAAGACCTGTTCCCATTGGCGCGCATCGACCAGATTGTCGACTCCACCCCCGAGTGTGATCTGCTATGTTTCCTGGATTCATTCTCAGGCTACCACAAGATCAAGATGGCTGTGGAAGATGAGGATAAAACAACTTTCTTGACCCCATGCGGGGTATACTACTACACGTGCATGCCATTCGGACTGCGCAACGTAGGAGCAACCTTCTAGCGACTGATGCACATCGCCTTGGGGCGGCCGCTCGGGAAAAACACTGAGGCCTACGTCGACGACATTGTGGTGAAGTCTCGGGAGGCAAGAACTTTGATTTAGGACCTAGAGGAAACTTTCGCGAGCCTGCGCCAGGTGGACCTGCGGCTCAACCCAGAGAAGTGCGTGTTTGATGTTCCTTCCGGCAAGTTGCTGGGCTTCCGCGTGTCCCACAGGGGGATCAAGGCCAATCCGGAGAAGGTCAAAGAAATCGAGGACATGAGCCCACCACAAAACCTCAAGGAGATGCAGAAGCTTGCAGGCTGCGTGACTTCGCTAGGGCGCTTCATCTCCAAGTTGGGGGAGCGTGCCTTGCTGTTCTTCAAGATGATAAAGAGGAAGGGCTCATTCGAGTGGACTCCCGAGGCCGACCTAGCATTGCAAGACCTTAAGAGATACTTGACCAGCCCGCCGGTGATGGTGGCGCCTCGTCCTCGCAAGCCCTTGGTACTCTACCGGTCTGCCACACCCCACTTCGCCAGCGCGGCGCTGTTGGCCCTTAGGGAGGAGCCCCAGGTCAAGGACCCGTCAAGTGGAGTCACCAAGACGGATGAGGCAGATCAGTACCAAGGCGATGCTCCTCAGACAGCGGCTGCCCTGGCTAGTCATCAAGCCTGAGAAGCCGGGGACCCGCAGGGAACACCTCAGCCCTTGGGAGCCAAAAACTCTGTCAGCTCTCCCTTCCTCGTCGAGCACCTAGTATACTTTGTCAGCACAGTGCTATAAGACACGAGAGCATGATACCGCATGCCTCATAAGCTCTTGCTCGTGCTCCTGGTGGCCTCGTGTAAGTTGTGCCACTACTTCTAGGGACACCCCATCAAGGTCATCTCAGCTTACCCATTGGAGAGAGTGCTCAGGAGCCCCAATGCTGCGGGAAGGGTCGCCGAATGGAACATCGAACTACAAGCGTTTGACCTAGAGTTCAGCACAACCAGGGTCATCAAGGGGGCCGCGCTCACCGACTTTGTGGCAGAATGGACCGACACCCCAGAGCTCGAAGTAGGCGAGAACCGATCCCTCTCGCCAGGGAGTGAAGCGTTGGATCGCTGGGTCATGTACTTCGATGGCCCATTTGCACGCCAGGGCGCAGGGGCTGGAGCCGTGCTCATCTCGCCCACTCAGGACAAACTTTACTACGCCGTGCAGCTCTGATTCTAGCGGGGCGAGAAGGTCTCCAACAACATCGCAGAGTACAAGGGTCTTATCGCTGGCCTCAAGGCTGCGGTGGCCCTAGGGGTGAAACGCCTAACCATCAAGGGAGACTCGCAGCTCCTCGTCAACTTCTCCAACAAGGTGTATGAGCCAAAGGATGAGCACATGGAGGCATACCTCACGGAGGTACGCAAGATGGAGAAGCAGTTCCTGGGCCTGGAGCTACAACATGTGCCCGGTGGCACCAACAAAGAGGATGACGACATCGCCAAAAGAGCATCCAAGCGGCTACCCCAAGAGCCTGGCGTCTTCGATGAGCGGCTCTTCAAGCCTTCGGCAGCACCTCCGCCTGCGGAGCCGGCGTCACCTCAGGAGGAGCTCCCCCAGCCACCAGCCTCGGGAACCCCCACCTACGGCCCGACCTAAGGAGCGTGCCTCGTCTTGGAGCTCAAGCCTCAGGATGGGTGCTAGATTGAAGAGTTCAGGGCGTACCTGACACAAGGCACGTTGCCGGAGAAGGAGGAAGACGAGAGGATGATACACGAAAAAACCACCCACACCTATTTTCTAGCCAACCCGAATCTCGAGGGCGAGATTCACCTTAAGGGGGGGGGTAGGTTTGTGACATCCCAAATTTTCAATTTGGAATGTTATACATAGGCCATCATATTCATATCATATTTTATTTGCATCTTGGTTTTGTGATCCTAAAAAAATCCTAAGCAACTCAAGGACCCACAGAGAGAGTTGGGGATTTTATTATTTTCATATTTGAATTTTCTCAAATATTGAAAAGTGGATCATTTCGGTTTTAATTATTTTTCTCTCCAAATAAACGAAATATTGGAGGAAAAATGTTAAAATCAAATAATTTGGATTTTATTGCTATTTTATTGGAATTAGAAAAATATGATTTTTCCAAAATTGCATTTTAGGCTAAGAAAATGTTCACTTTGTTCTACATATTGTATTTAGACGATGAAAACTGTTTTTGGCGTTTTCAGAATTTTTTTTATATTTTATTAGGATTTTTCTTGGCGGAGTCTTATAAAAAATATTTCGGACTGAGCCGGGCCAAAGCCCAGCCGGCCCAGCCGCGCGCCTCCCGCTCCGGCTCGGGAGAGGACTCGCGAGCGCCGCCGCCGCCATAGACGACGTGTCCGTCCCGGACACGCCGCCGTCGCCCCCTCCCCCAAGCACCCCGAGTCGCCCGCTCCCCCTTTAAAAACCCGCCGCCGCCGCTCCTCACCACCACCCCGCCCCACCTCGCAAGCCGCTGTAGCAGCAAGCCGCAGCCGCCGCCGCCC
>NC_041386.1:249256418-249284294 GCF_002162155.2 Triticum dicoccoides | reverse complement strand
CGCAGCGCCGCACGCTGCCGCGCCTCGCCGAGCCCCGCCGCGCGCCGGAGAAGCCGCCGCCGCCGCCGGAATCCCGCCATCGACCTCGCCGGGTTTCGCCTCAGTTTTTTTCGGTTTAGGTAAAACCATTCAGTCTTTTAAACCCAAGATTTGTTTTAATAGATCGGTTTGGTTTTATTCGGTTTAGTTATTTAGTAATCGTTCATTCGTTTAAACGAACGCGTTTGCCCGCTTGTCTCTGTTAGTGGATGTTCGTCCGATAGATTTTTCTTTTTCTGTTTATTTTCGTCCAGGGACCTATCCGCGATTATTTTTATCGCAGATTAGCCCCTGATCTTCAAACCCTCACCGGTTCTTAACCTTTTACCAAATCCAGTGAAACCAACGCCAAAATCTTCATCTCGAACCCCTCTTTCTGTATAATCAACTTGAACAAGGTTTTGACAATTTAAAACTTGGTTTCAAACAAATTAGAATTCGAAGTTCTTTTTACCGTAGTTTCAGTTCCGTAGCTCCGATTTGATTGATTCTTTTTGCAAATCGTAATTCTTCAGTTGAACTTTCAGTTTGGATCTTCCTATTTGAGTTTTATCCGTCCATGTTTGCTTGAGTGCTTATGTATGCTATTGTTTGTTTGCGATAGAATTCCCGGAGTATGCAGCGTGCTACTACGAGTCTCTAGATTTTGTGGATCATTAGCAAGGCAAGTAACACTTTGATCATACCCTTTTCTTACCCAGTTTTTATGCATTAGTTACAACCCTCAAACATTGCATGAGTAGGATTTCTTAACCTGTGGTTTTTGGGAAGTAGATGATGAGGTAGAACCTATTGCCCTTTGATTATCAAACCCTGGGAATTACTTCTATGTTATGCTTATATTGCCATGCTATGCTTGTATACGTGGATTGGGTTTGAGTGTATCCATGACAGATGTGAGACTGTTAATTAATGGTTAACTTAAGGTGGCTACTTAAATAGACATCTGGGTGGATTGGTTGTGGGCACCTGGAGAATCCAGTGTTGTCCTAGGATATCCCGGAGTACCCGTGTGATCATCCTATGGTTCGCCACCCAGGCTCAAAGGGATCATAAGATTATTCATGCTAGAATCTTCCATTTGCGGCCACAAGCTATTATGGGCTCTAGCATAGTTGAGTAAGTTGCTTGACCTCTTCCAGTGGTAGGCTAGCAGATGTAGGGGATTTAGGTTTGTACTGTCTACCCGTGGTTAGAGTTAATGCTTCTGGAAGATTGTGTCTCAGTCATCCGTTTCTCAAACATCATGTAGTGCGAGAAATCCAACGGAGGAGGTCGAGTCCTGTGGGGAAAAGTGCGCAAACCGCTGTAGAGTTTATAAACTAAGCATGGTTAGCCGTGTCCTCAGTTATAGATATTTTGAGTATTTGGATCTTGGATTATCATGTTGATCTCATCACAATATTAATTAATTTGATGGGTTATTAATACTGTTTAATTGGGATTGAGTTGGAGGAACCTTCTCAATATTTAACAACTACCATGATAGTTAAACAAAAATTGGCCTTTCGCAAAACATTATAACCGTAGAGCCTCCACCAGCCTCATATGCATGTAGTGATAGCCTTTACTTGTTCATTGCTCTACTGTGTTATCTTGCCAGCATATTCCATGTGCTGACCCGTTTTGGGCTACAACATATCATGTTGCAGACTTTTCAGACAAAGAGTAAGGTGCGCTAGGTCGTTGTCGTGCACTCAGCTATGCTGTTGGAGTTGATGGACTCACTTTATCTTCCAAGCCTTCCGTTATTATCATTTAGATGGCCTTAAGCCATATTTATTGTAATAAGTTCTCTCTTGAGACTATCGATGTAATAAGTGTGTGATTGCTACTCTGTTATAAATCCTTCAAAGTACTCTGTGTGTGTGTCAGCATTACCGATCCAGGGATGATAGTTATGCATAGAGATTCGACCGTTTGAGGTTGGATCGCTACAAGATGGTATCAGAGCACACGCTGAATGTAGGACACGCCCACTAAGATGAGCCATAGGTCATTCTTCTCTACTCTTTTCTAACTCATCTCCAATTTCCACTCTATAGGATGGCAGACACAAGGAACAAGTTTGCGGAGCCGGATGAAGACACACATTTTGGACGACACTTGAAGGAAGTCACTAGGTACCTGAACATCGGAATACCAAGTTTCACCGGGACTTACACCGCCCCTTTACCAGAAGAGGAGCGTTGGATGATTCGAGTTCAAGTTCCAGGAAGGACATTCATGCCAGTTACTGAATCCATAGAGTCTCCCTTTGGTGCACCAACCCGGAGTCTAGGAAAGAGCATGGCAGCCCACATCGCCATAGGATGCATCGGCAAAGTTCATCACAGGGATCTTAAGGACACCATTTACCAGATATGTGGGCGCCGACATGAGCAATGGGAGATGATCAGCACCAGGAAGGACATGTCCATTGCAACTTACATCCAGGAGTTAAACTGGCACATTCATCGCCAGGAGGACCAAATGTGCGCAAGCATGATAGATCTGAAGAAGTTGATGACTAGGAACGTAGAGCTTGAAGAGGAACTCAAGTCTACACGCGACGGATACGAGGAGGAAATCGCAATACTAGTGGAGATGAATGACGACCTGACAAGGAAGCTAGGAGTATTCATGGGAGACCCTGCGCCAGGAGGAGATGACGACCATCCCAAGGACTACATCATCATCGACGATATCGATTCCGACCCTGACAGTAGTGATGAGGATTATGAAGACGAGGTTGGAGCAGATATCATGGAGTCTTCCACTGATCAATTTTTAGTAGACTACCATATTATTGGTAGTATTTCCCCCATGTATATATTAGTAGTTCGAGCACTGTAATGATAGTTAGATCGATTGTATGCCCTTGCTTGAAATTGTTTTGGTCTGATATGATTGTGTTTGTCTCATGTGCATATGGGTAGTGCTTTCTCACTAGAACTCATTCTATTCTAATCTCTCCCCTCTAAACCCATCAAATGCCTCCGAGATGTGACCCCGGATTTGCCTTCCCATCGGAGCTCACTCAGTTGATCCAACAGCAGAATACACTGATGCAGTTGCTAGTTTAGAATCAAGGCAACAACAACAACAACAACAACAACCACAACAATAACAACAACCCACCGCCACCACCTCAATTCGACAACTTAGCCTGTTTTCTGAGGTTGCAGCCGTCGGGGTTTTTCCAGTAGCACCAAGCCCATAGCTGCTGATGACTGGCTATGCAGGATTGGAAGGGAGCTGACCACCACAGGTTGCACAGACGCTGAGAAGGTGCGTTTTTCTGCACACCAATTGGATGGACCTGCAGCCTCATGGTGAGAGAATTACACAACCACTTTCCCTATAGCCAATGTTACTTGGGAGCAATTTCAGCAAGCGTTCCGCACTGCTCATGTCTCAACTGGAGCTATGAGCATGAAGAAGCGTCAGTTTCACAACTTACGCCAGGGCAATCGTACTGTGGGGCAGTATGTGGATGAGTTTAGAAAGTTAGCTTGCTATGCCCCAGATGATGTGGCCACAGATGCCGCGAAACAGGAGAAGTTTATGGAAGGGCTGAATGATGAGATGAGCATGCAGTTAATGGTGGCAACATTTAACAACTACCAGCAGTTGGTAGATAAGGCTCTTATGATTGAAGGGAAGCAACGGTACATTCAAAGCCATGAAAGGAAGTATGGACCAGGGAAGTCCAATTCAGGAGCTCAGCAGAAGCCTCGTTTCACCCCAAACTTGGTAGGATATACCCATAACCATGGAGGCCATACCCACAATGGAGGAAGTTCGCATAACCACAGTGGCCTCAAGAATGGAAACGGGACCGGAGCAGGCAGTAATCAGAACTGCTCTAACCCAGCCACACCCGCCAAGAGGAATCTAAGTCACATTACTTGTTTCAAGTGCGGGAAGACTGGACATTACACCACCGAATGTTTTGAAGCAAAGAATGGAAATGGCAATGGAATCTCTGGGAAGAAGCCCAACCCTTTCAACAAGGGACAAGTGAACCACATGAAAATGGAGGAGGCTGAAGAGCAGCCAGATGTAGTTATCGGTAAGTTTTTGGTTAAGTCATTTACCGCCCTCGCTCTTTTTGATACTGGTGCATCGCATTCATACATTTCAAGGGGATTTGTGGACAAGTTAATTTACCCACCTTAGCCCTTAGGACACCCTTGTTAGTAAGCTCACCAGGTGCAGAGTATATGGCCAGCTGATGGTGCGAACGGTTACCCTTAACCATTGGCAGCCATGTTATCCCCTCAGACCTAATAATTCTGGAGTCACAAGGATTGGACATGATACTGGGTATGGATTGGCTAACGAAGTATGGAGGAAACATTGATTGTGCTGGTAGGTCAATTCTACTCACCACCCCGGAGGGAAAAAAGATTAAGTACGTATCCAGGCATGCACCAAAGAGGACTCGAGTAAATTCTCTCATGGGAGTTGTTCAGGAGGAAGTGCCTGTAGTGAAGGATTATCCGGGTGTATTTCCATAGGAGTTGCCCGGCATGCCACCGGATCGAGACATTGAGTTTTTGATAGAGCTGTTGCCAGGCACCGAACCAATATCGAAGAGACCATATCGGATGCCCGCAAATGATCTGGAGGAGATTAAGAAACAGATTAAGGAGTTATTGGAGAAAGTTTACATTCGCATAAGTTCGTCACCATGGGGAGCCCCAGTGCTCTTGGTTGAGAAGAAGGATAAATCTTTGAGAATGGTAGTTTATTATCGTGCATTGGATGAAGTGACGATCAAGAACAAGTACCCACTGCCGATGATCAATGATTTGTTTGACTAGTTGTAAGGAGCTAAAGTATTTTCCAAGATCAATCTTCGATCAAGATATCACCAGCTAAAGATCCGAGAATAGGATATACCCAAGACAGCCTTCACCACGAGGTACGGGCTATATGAGTACACGGTTATGTCATTTGGATTGACTAACGCCCCTGCCTATTTCATGAGTATGATGAATAAGGTGTTCATGGAGTTCTTGGATAAATTTGTTGCGGTGTTCATTGATGACATTTTGGTATACTCGAAGAATGAAGATGAGCACAAGGAGCATTTGTGTTTAGTTCTCGAGAAACTCAGGGAACATCAGCTATATGCCAAGTTCAGCTAGTGTGAGTTTTGGTTGAAGGAAGTTGGATTCCTTGGACATGTTATATCAGGAGAAGGTATAGTAGTGGATCCTATCGAGGTTCAATCTGTCACGGAGTGGTTGGCACCCAGCTCAGTTGGAGAGATCCACAGTTTTATGGGACTCACAGGATATTACCGGAGATTCATCAAGAATTTTTCTAAGATTGCAAAGCCCATGACGGAGTTGTTGAAAAAGGACACCAAGTTCAAATGGACAGATAAATGTGAGGTAAGTTTTCAGGAGATGAAGAAACAGTTGGTTACAACCCCAGTGCTAATTCTGCCGGATATACGCAAGGATTTCCATGTGTATTGCGACGCATCCCGCTTAGGACTTGGAGGTGTACTTATGCAAGATGGAAGAGTTGTTTCATATGCCTCACGTCAGCTTCGACCGCATGAGTTGAATTATGCCACGCATGATTTGGAGTTAGTAGCTATAGTGCATGCGCTCAAGACCTGGAGACATTTTCGAATAAGAAATCATTGTGATGTGTACATGAATCATTAGAGTTTGAAGTACATTTTCGCACAGAAGGAGTTAAATCTCAGGCAAAGGAGATGGTTGGAGCTTATAAAGGATTATGATATGAAGTTGCACTATCATCCAGGCAAGGCCAATGTCGTAGCAGATGCTTTGAGCCGGAAGAGTTACGCCAATACCCTCTTAAGCGGACGATTACCAAAGGAGTTAGCCGATGATCTCAGGGAGCTACGTTTGGAGATAGTCCCTAGAGGTTTTGTTGCAGTATTAGAGATTCAGTCGACATTATTGTGAAAGATTCGAGAAGCTCAAAAGGGTGATGAGGAAATTGCTGAGATAAAGGAGAAGATGAACAAAGGAAAAGGCAAAGGTTTTCGTGAAGATGAGCACGACACCATGTGGTTTGAAGACTGTGTTTATGTGCCCAATAATGCAGATATCAGGAAGTTGATACTTCAGGAGGCTCATGACTCACCATACTCGATACACCCTGGAAACACCAAGATGTATTTGGATTTAAAGGAGAGTTTTAGTGGACTGGTATGGAGAAGGATAGTTCCAAGTATGTAGCAGTATGTGATGTATGTCAGAGAATGAAGGCAGAACATCAGAAGCCAGTATGATTACTGCAGCCTATGCCGATACCCGAATGGAAGTGGGACAGGCTTAGCATGGATTTTATCACCCGATTACCCAGGACCTGATCGGGATATGATTCTATTTGAGTAGTAGTGGATTGTCTGACCAAAGTAGCTCACTTTATCCCAGTGAAAACCACCTATACGAGTGCGAAGTTGGCCAAGATATATATGACCAGGATCGTATGTCTGCATGGAGTTCCAAGGACTATCGTATCAGATAGAGGCACCAGTTGCACCAGACTTTGGGTACCAGGCTAGAGTTCAGTACAGCCTTTCATCTGCAGACAGATGGACAGACCGAGAGAGTCAATCAGATTCTCGAGGACATGTTGAGAGCTTGTGCGCTAGATTATGGATCTAGTTGGGATGATAATTTTCCCTACGCGGAGTTCTCATACAACAACAGTTATCAAGCCAGTTTGAAGATGGCTCCTTTCGAAGCTTTGTATGGAAGGTGCAGGACACCGTTAATGTGGGATGAAGTTGGAGACTGCCAGTTGTTTGGACTAGATTTGATCAAAGAGTCAGAAGAGAAGGTTAAGTTGATTCGAGATAGACTGAAGGTAGCTCAGTCCAGGCAGAAGAGTTATGCAGACTCAAAACACAACGAGGTGGTCTATGAAATCGGAGATAGAGCATATCTTCGAGTGTCACCCTACGAGGAGTTAAACGTTTTTGAGTTAAGGGAAAGTTAGCCCCGAGATTTGTAGGACCATACCGAGTTTTGGAACGTATGGGAGAAGTAGCCTACAAGTTGGAGTTACCCGAAGGACTATCAGGATGTCATGATGTGTTTCACGTTTTCCAGTTGAAGAAGTGTCATGCTGAGATGGCCGATATTCCTCTAAGAGATACAGTGCCCCTGGAAGCAATTCAGTTGGATAGTGATCTGACCTATGAGGAGAAAGCAGTCAAGATTCTCGAGTTTGCCAGCCGAGTTACCCGTAGCAAAATTATCAAGTTTTGCAAAGTTCAGTGGAGCCACCATACCGAGGATGAAGCCACCTGGGAACGAGAGGATGATACACGAAAAAACCACCCACACCTATTTTCTAGCCAACCCGAATCTCGAGGGCAAGATTCACCTTAAGGGGGGGGGGGTAGGTTTGTGACATCCCAAATTTTCAATTTGGAATGTTATACATAGCCCATCATATGCATACCATATTTTATTTGCATATTGGTTTGTGATCCTAACAAAACCTAAGCAACTAAAGGACCCACAGAGAGAGTTGGGGATTTTATTATTTTCATATTTGAATTTTCTCAAATATTGAAAAGTGGATCATTTTGGTTTTAATTATTTTTCTCTCCAAATAATATTTCCAATATTAAAAATATATGAGAGGAGATAATATGACTTCTCCAAGATAGAAATATTGGAGGAAAAATGTTAAAATAAAATAATAATTTTATTTGGATTTTATCGCTATTCTATTGGAACTAGAAAAATATGCATTTTCCAAAATTGCATTTTAGGTCAAGAAAATGTTCACTTTGTTCTAAATATTCTATTTAGACGGTGAAAATTGGATTTGGCATTTTTAGAATTTTTTTATATTTTATTAGGATTTTTCCCGGCAGAATCTTATAAAAAATGTTTCGGACCGAGCCGGGCCGAAGCCCAGCTGGCCCAGCCACGCGCCTCCCGCTCTGGCTCGGGAGAGGACTCCCGAGCGCTGCTGCCACCATGGACGACGTGTCCATCCTGGACACGCCGCCGTCGCCCCCTCCCCAAAGCACCCCGAGTCGCCCCCTCCCCTTTAAATACCCGCCGCCGCCACCTCTCACCACTACCCCGCCCCGCCCCGCAAGCCACAGCAGCAGCAAGCCGCAGCAGCCGCCGCCCGCCACAGCGCCGCACGCCGCTGCTGCCACGCCTAGCCTCGTCCCGCCACCTCGTCGATCCCCACCGCGCGCCGGAGAAGCCACCGCCGCTGTCGGAATCTCGCCGTTGACCTCGCCGGTTTTCGCCCCAGTTTTTTTCGGTTTAGGTCAAACTGTTCTGGCTTTTTAAAACCCTAGATTGGTTTTAATAGATCGGTTTGGTTTTATTTGGTTTAGTTATTTAGTAATCGTTCGTTCATTCGTTTAAACAAACGCGTTCACTCGTTTGTCTCTGTTAGCGGACGTTCGTCCGATAGATTTTTCTTTTTCTGTTTATTTTTGGCCAGGGACCTATCCGTGATTATTTTTATCGCAGATTAGCCCCTGATCTTCAAACCCTCGCCGTTTCTTAGCCATTTGTCCAAATCCGGTGAAACCAACGCCAAAATCTTCGTCTCAAACCCCTCTTTCTTTTTAATCAACTTGAACAAGGTTTTGACAATTTGAAATTTGGTTTCAAGCAGATTTGAATTCGAAGTTCTTTTGACCGTAGTTTTAGTTCCATAGCTCCGATTCGATTAATTCTTTTTATAAATTGAAGTTCTTCAGTTGAACTTTCAGTTTGGATCTTCCTATTTGAGTTTTATCCGTGCATCTTTGCTTGAGTGCTTATGTATGCTATTGTTTGTTTGCGATAAAATTTCCCAAAGTGCGCAACGTGCTACTACGAGTCTCTAGGTTTTGCGGATCATCAGCAAGGCAAGTAACACTTTGATCATACCCTTTTCTTACCCAGTTTTTATGCATTAGTTACAACCCTCAAACATTACATGAGTAGGATCTCTTAACATGTGGGTTTTTGGAAGTAGATGATGAGGTAGAACCTATTTCCCTTTATTATCAAACCCTGGGAATTACTTCCACGTTAGGCTTATATTACCATGCTATGCTCGTAGACGTGGATTGGGTTTGAGTGTATCTATGATGGATGTGAGATTGTTAATTAATAGTTAACTTAAGGTGGCTACTTAAATACACATCTGGGTGGATTGGTTGCGGGCACCTGGAGAATCCAGTGTTGTCCTAGGATATCTCGGAGTACCCGTGTGATCATCCTATGGTTCGCCACCCAGGATCAAAGGGATCATAAGATTATTCATGCTAGAAACTTTCGTGTGCAGCCACAAGCTATTATCGACTCTAGCATAGTTGAGTAAGTTGCATGACCTCTTCTAGTGTTAGGCTAGCAAATGTAGGGGATGAAGGTTGGTACTGTCTACCCGGGGTTAAAGTTAATGCTTCAGAAAGACTGTGTCTCGGTCATCCGTTTCTCAAACATCATGTAGTGCGAGAAATCCAACGGAGGAGATCGAGTCTTGTGGGGAAAAGTGCGCAAACCTCTGCAGAGGGTATAAACTAATCATGGTTAGCCGTGTTCCCGGTTATGGATATTTTGAGTATTTGGATCTTGGATTACCATGTTGATCTCATCACTCTATTAATTAATTTGATGGGTTATTAATACTGTTTAATTGGGATTGAGTTGGAGGAACCTTCTCAATGTTTAACAACTACCATGATAGTTAAACAAAATATATTCCTTTATTGTAGGGAAAATTTGACTTTTCACAAAACAATATAAACGCAGAGCCTACACCAGCCTCTTATGCATGTAGTGATAGCCTTTACATGTTCATTGCTCTACTGCATTATCTTGCCAGCATATTCTATGTGCTGACCCGTTTTGGGCTGCAACATATCATATTGCAGAATTTCCAGACAAAGAGTAAGGTGCAGTAGGTCGTTGTCCTGCACTCAGCTATGCCGTTGGAGTTGATGGACTCACTTTATCTTCCAAGCCTTCCGATGTTCTCATTTAGATGGCCTTAAGCCATATTTATTATAATAAGTTATCTCTTGAGACTATCGATGTAATAAGTGTGTGATTGCTACTCTGTTATAAATCCTTCGAAGTATCATGTGTGTCAGCATTACCAATCCAGGGATGACACTTATGCATAGAGATTCGACCGTTTGAGGTTGGTTTGCTACTCTGTTGGAACGCAGATCTGCTACGCCTCTGTGGAAAACCCCGGGAGCAACGGCCAGGCCAAACACGCCAACGTAGAAGTCCTAAGGGGTCTCAAGACTAGGACCTTCAAGAAGAAGTTTGAGGCCTGCGGCAGGGGCTGGCACGAGGAGCTGCAGTCCGTGCTGTGTCCCATCCGCACCACCTCCACCAGGCCGACAGGCGAGACCCCGTTCTTCCTCATCTATGGAGAAGAAGCGGTTCTCCAACATGAGGTTAGGCATCGCTCCGCGCGGGTCCTGGCATTTGATGAAACACAGCAGGACGCCATGTGGGGGATGGACCTCGTGCTGGGGGAGGAACGCCGCCGAGCCTCGCTCCAAGCTGCAAGGTACCAGCAACTGTTGTGGCGGTACCACTGCCGCAACATCTGCTCCAGGACGCTCGAGGTGGGTGATCTTGTCCTGAGGCGGTTGCTCTCCAGGGGAGGGTTGCACAAGCTCTCACCCATGTGGGAGGGCCCGTTTTGGGTCGCCCACGTCTCCAGGTCCGGTGTCGCGCGCCTGGAGACGCAGGACGGGATCCCCATCCAGAACGCCTGGAACATCCAGCACCTCCGGAGGTTCTACCCATGAAGCAAGGCCCGGTGCCTGTGAAGCAAGGCCCAGTGCTTGTGAAGATCTCCACTCATGACACTCTCACGTAATAATGAGTGGGGCTATACATGCCCCGGAGTCTTAAGAGTGCCGCCCTCAGGCCTCGGGGGCTCCCTCCCATGTCTTAGTTGCAGCACTTAGCTTCGCGCTGGTGAGAAGACAAGAAGACTAGACTAGGTGCCGCACGCGGCTTTTCATTTGCTTTCCGCAATTGGCTTGCCCCATTCCTCATCCGGCACCTAGTCTAGTCTTCTTGTCTTCTCACCAGCGCGAAGCTAAGTGCTGCCACCAAGACATGGGAGGGAGCCCCCGAGGCCCGAGGGCGGCACTCCTAAGACTTCGGGGCATGTACAGCCCCCCTCATTATTACGTTAGAGTGTCATGAGTGGAGATCTTCACAGGCACTGGGCCTTGCTTCACAGGCACCAGGCCTTGCTTTATCGGATCGAAAGTATGTCTAGAGGGGGGTGATTAGACTACTTGACCAAATAAAACTCTAGCCTTTTCCCAATTTTAGTTCTTGGCAGATTTTAGCAACTTTGAACAAGTCAAGAAATCTTAACACAATTCAAGCAAGCATGCAAAGAGTATATGAGCAGCGTAAAGTAAAGCATGCAACTTGCAAGAATGTAAAGGGAAGGGTTTGGAGGATTCAAACGCAATTGGAGACATGGATGTTTTGTCGTGGTTCCGATAGGTGGTGCTCTCGTACATCCACGTTGATGGAGACTTCAACCCACGAAGGGTAATGGTTGCGCGAGTCCACGGAGGGCTCCACCCACGAACGGTCCACGAAGAAGCAACCTTGTCTATCCCACCATGGCCATCGCCCACGAAGGACTTGCCTCACTAGCAGTAGATCTTCACGAAGTAGGCAATCTCCTTGCCCTTAAAAACTCCTTGGTTCAACTCCACAATCTTGTCGGAGGCTCCCAAGTGACACCTAGCCAATCTTGGAGACACCACTCTCCAAGAAGTAACAAATGGTGTGTTGATGATGAACTCCTTGCTCTTGTGCTTCAAATGATAGGCTCCCCAACACTCAACTCTCTCTCATAGGATTGGATTTGGTAGAAAGAAGATTTGAGTGGAAATCAACTTGGGGAAGGCTAGAGATCAAGATTCATATGGTAAGAATGGGATATCTTGGTCTCAACACAAGTGTAGGTGGTTCTCTCTCAGAAAATATAGGTTGGACGTGTAGGTTTGTTCTGATGGCTCTCTCCATGAATGAAGAGGAGGTGGAGGGATATATATAGCCTCCACACAAAATCTTACCGTTACACATAACTTTCCAAACTCGGTGGGACCGAATGGTTAAACTCGGTCTGACCGATTTAGCAAAGCTAGTGACCGTTAGGGTTTTCGGTGGGACCGACATGCAACTCGGTAGGACCGATATGATTAGGGTTAGGGCATAATGTAATCTCGGTGAGACCAATTACACAAACTCGGTGAGACCGATTTTGGTAATAAGATATCCAGAGAGTTGGTCAGGTAAACTTGGTGGGACCAATTGCTCATTTCGTTGAGACCGTAACGTTACGAAGGGAAAACAGAGAGTTTACATTGCAATCTCGGTGGGACCGATCGCTCATCTCGGAGAGACCGAAATGTTACGAAGGGAAACAGAGAGATTACAATCCCATCTCGGTGAGACCGAGATCCCTATCGGGGAGACCAATTTTCCTAGGGTTTGTGGCAATGGCTATGACATTTGAAACTCGGTGGCGCCGGATAGAAAGAATCGGTGGGGACGAGTTTGACTTTTGGTTTAGGTCATATGTGGATGTGAGAAAGTAGTTGAGGGTTTTGGAGCATATCACTAAGCATTTTGAGCAAGAGCCTCATTAAGCAACACCTCATCCCTCCTTAATAGTATTGGCTTTTCCTATAGACTCAATGTGATCTTGGATCACTAAAATACAAAATGTAGAGTCTTGAGCTTTGAGCTTGAGCCAATCCTTTGTCCTTAGCATTTTGAGGGGTCCACTTTTCTCATCCATGCCATGCCAATCATTGATCTTTCCTGAGATATTAATCTTGAAGTAGCATTAGCTCAATGAGGTATATGTTGTTAGGAATTACCAAAACCACCTAGGGATAGTTGCACTTTCAATCTCCCCCTTTTTGGTAATTGATGAAAACATATAGATCAAAGCTTCAACAAATGATAATAAGAGTGAAAAACATTGTCGCTTTGAGAAGTATGTGAAAAGCAAGATCTCCCCCTAAATTTGTGCATAGTTTAAGATTTGCTTTGGACTGCAAATGCACAAAAAGAGTTAAGATCATGGGTTACTCTTCCAGGTCACATACATCTTGGTGGAGTGCTCAAATGATAATAATTAAAATACATGCACTCATCACCAAGCAAAGTGAATGATCACATAAAAGGATAATGTCATCCAACAAGCATTAAGGTAGCATATGATCAAACACATGATCATCTAAGCAAGCACAAAGTATAAAGTATCTCAACCAAGCAAATAACCGAAGTTTAACCACCAAACAAAAAGACAGAATAAAAAGCAACGCTCTCTCTCGAAGCCTACATTTTCTCCCCCTTTGGCAACAAGTAGATGGAGCTGGTGGAGTAGATGCTGGAGCCGGTGGCACTGAAGCTGTAGCTGGTGCAGATGAAGTAGCTCTAGTGTCTGGAATAGGCACTACAGCAGACCTCTGACCTCTGGGAACTCTAGCAAAAGCACCAGTGGTTGTCTTGCCCTTCTTCTCCTCCACTTCATCCTGAAGTTTCTCAACGACTGACTGGATCTCAGTGACCTTCACATCTAAGTCATAGAACTTCTGCTCCACGATCCTCTCCAAGCTCTCTTGGTTTTGAGTCAGGGTGGCCAGTCCCTTCTCAATCCTTAGAGTGGAGTCAATCAAGTAGCCAAGCTGTTCATGCATGCTCTTCAGAAGATGCTAAGATGCCTCTTCAGTAGTTGGCATCCTTGCAGCCTTTTCAGCCCTTGCCTTCTCCTTCTTGGCTTGTGCGTGCACATAAGATGGTTCATTTTCATCCATCACCACAATGTTGTCCTCAAAGTCTGGGTAGATGGGCAGGTGCTCCTTGTCCAGCAGATATGTGCCAGTGCCCATCTTGGAGTTAATCAGCTCCTGAATCTGTGGGGCATATCCACAACTCCTCTTCTGATCTGCAGTTGTCCTCTTTATGGTTTCCACAATTAGGCTCATGACTTTGAACTTCTGTGGGACATCAAAGATGTGAAGCAAATTAATTGAATTGCCTCTGATCATCTTGTGATCACCTGACTTTGGCAAGAGAGTGTGCCTGAGGATCCAGTTGATAGTTGGCAAGCCTGACAGAAGGTAATGTACAGATCCAAACTTGTGTGTTTCAAGAGCAGCATCTGGGATCTCCTTGTACATGTGTGCCATCGTGTTGTGATCCTTCGTCTTCTTGGCATTGACATCCAAGTAATCTTCACTCTCTTCTGGGGCATTGATAAACTTAGCCCATTCTGCAACTGTGGACTGGTATCTAGTACCTTCAGACATCCAGACAATCCTTCCATCTGGGTAGAAGTGAGCTGTGGAGTAGAACTGCATGATGAGCTCATCATTCCATTTTGTGAGCTTCTGAGCCACAAACTCATCAACTCCACAAGCCTTGAAGCTGTCATATACACCAGGGAAGTGATCCTCATTTTCCTCCATGAATGACCAATTGACCCATCTCATGTCACACACTATGGGCTTCTTGTCAAGCAAGATGGTCTCATAGAAGTCATGTTGTTCCTTTGTATGGAACCTGTAGTCCACAACAGTCCTTCTCCTGGTGGCATATGGATCTGACTCTCTTCATAGCCTTAGACCAAAGTCCTTCCTAACTTTCATGTTCTCTGCAACTGGATGAGCATCATTGTGGTCTGCAATTTTTGGCTTCAATTTCCTCAAGACAACAGAATCATCTTCTTCTTCCATTGCAGCTTCAGGCATTGGGGTCTTGTTCTTCTCTGCTGCTGGGATGTTCCTGGTGCTCCTCTTGGGTGCAGTTTTGGGTTATGGAGCAGCTGACTTAGAAGTTTCTTTGGGCTTAGATGAAGTAGCCCCTGATCTTATGGCATCTCCCATAAGCTTCTGAGCTTTAGGTGCTGGTGTAGCATCCTCTTCCTCTTCCTCTTCTTTAGAGTCTTTCATGATTGAAGATCTCCCAAGCACTCTGGCAGTGGTCTTCTTGACCCTCTCTTTCCTTTTCTTTTCTGCCACAACCTGCTCTTTGGGTGCAGATCCAAAAGTCTCTTGAGTGGATGCTCTAGCTTTAGACATTGGAGCTCTCTTGGCAGGAATCTTTTGCTTCATCCCTGGCTTGGTGGCAGTAGCTGTGCCATATTCCTTCTTCAGGACTTTCCTCTTTGAGGTGGTTTCTTCTTCCTCGGCCACAAAGTCCTAATCCTCTGACTCTGAGGTTCTTTTCTTGCTGGCCCTTGTGGCAGCCTTTGGCAGATTGCTGGGTGTGCTCCTTCTGCCATCATCTCAGCTGCTAGAGGGAATAGTGCCCCAACTCAAGTGAACCTGCTCCTCGGACTTGTTCTGACTGTCACTCTGATCTAAATGATGCAAACACTGACAGCAGATCCTGTGAATAGATTATAGATGAGGTAGAGTGGATGAGCATCACAAAGTATAGAGGTTTTGCAAAAGAATGAATTAAAAACTAAGTTTTAGTTTTCCACAGAAAGCATTTCGGATCTACCGATTTGCAAACTCGGTGATACCAAAGTAGCTTTTGGAACATAAAGTAGTGAACTCGGTCAGACTGAGTCACAGTTCGATGGCACCGAGACTGCTAGGGTTTCACAAAGTGCTGAATTGAGTCACACCGATTTGCAATTCTCGGTCAGACTGAGAATCACATGTGCAATGGCCTGAGCCAAATTGGTGGAACCGATTTCATAAACTCGGTCGGTCCGAGATGGTTTCGGCGGAAACCTAACCCTAAATTTTCAATTCACGACTAAACTGCAGAGTGTTTTCAATGGATAGAACAATCTCAATCGTGGCAGGATACATGGCAAAGCAATGTGCTGGGGAATCGGAGTTAGAACAGCACAAAGTTCAAGTCCATGCCCTAGTTCGGCGATGAACTTGCTACGGCGGCAACGGCAGAGACGATCCCGTTGATGGCGGCAGAGACCAGCGACAGGAGGCGGCTGGCGACGAGGAGGATGATCCGGAGACCCAGGGAGGCAGAGCAGGCTAAGCGTGGGCGAGGAGGTTCGGAAAGTTTTCCAAAATTTGACCCGTGGATATATATAGCCTGACCCTGTCGGTGTGACCGAGTGGAACAACTCAGTGGCATCGAGATTCATAACTGCAAGCAGTTACTGAAACTTGGTGTGACCGAAAAGTTCAAATCGGTTGCACCGAGATTGAAAACCTAGATCGACTTAGTGATCTCGGTATGACCGAAATGGATGAATCGGTCAGACCGAAACACACAAAGAAGTTTTGGATTTTTAAGTCTATGACGAATCGGGGACTCCAAGTGCTCCTCACACAGAGTGGTTCGAATCTGACTTGATCAAACTTTGTGATGTAGCATGAATAGAGTTTGAGACGAGAAAAACATAGATAGCTAGAGAAGGTTCTTAGGCATTCTTGTCCATCCACTTGGCCAAAAGAAAAGGAAACCAATCATTCAAAACAACAAGTGGATGTCCTCAAATAGGTAAATTATGCAACCAACATGCTCACACAATAAAATGACAAATGAAATATGTGGCAAAGCATGCACAAACAATTCTAGCATCTATCAAGCAATCGGCGATGACTAAGTCATCTATATATGAGTATATTGACTTAGGAGTCAAATGAGAACATTTTATCATAGGTCATACTTATCATTTAAGCACAAGTGGGGTTACCACTTTTACATAAAGTGTTGTTGTGTTCACACCATTAGAGTTGCTTTAACTCAATTGTTAGAGCAAAGCTCCCCCTAGATGTGATATCCCCCCTAAGAGGGATGAACTAACCTTGGGTTTTGTCGATGATGACTTCATGTAGGTGTTGAAGATGTGGATGCTCTAAGTTGATGTAGATCATTCGGAGCCTTTGGAGTGAGTTGCACTTTCAATACCTACACGGGCTAGTCCCACAAGGAACAAACAAGGATACATAGGGTGATGCACACACACGATGATGTCTATGAGAGCATTACGTTACCTTGTACCTTGTCTTACCAACAAGAGGGTTTGTGACTCCTTGAACTAGTGCAAGATGTGGAAGTTGATTGCACTTGTTCTTGCCAAAATGATAAGAGTGAAGTATGTTGGCGGAGTCACCCTCAAGAACTCTCTACTTCTTCTTCTGCAGGATCCACACCATCTTGATGGGAATCCTCGGAGTTGTAGTTGTACTTGATGAAGTGGAACTTGATGTAGTCTTGGGAACCCACTTGACCAAGGCTTAGGAGCTTCTTAAAATGCATCAATTTCCTCTTGAAGCTTGTCCTTGCCTTTTTCCTTGTGGTCTTCTGGTGGAAGATTATCTTGACCTTGTGTCCCCTTGAAAGAAGTAGGATCATACTTATCTTGTTGAGGAACAAACTTTCTCTTGGGGTATTGATGTTCTTCCCACTCAACTCCATTGGCATTGAACTTTCGTTCAAAACCAATACCTTGATTCTTCCAGTGCCTTCCTTGCTTGCATACAATTTCCTAGAATTGCTTACTCCCGGCAAGGCTCTTGTAAACACCTTTCTCTATGATTCCCTTCAATAAGCTATTTTCTTGCTCAAGTGTAACTTGGCTAAGAGAATCATTAGTGGAATCAAGAGAACTACTAGAAGCAACAATATTGGATTTAGCGTGATTATTGTTACTACTAGAAGAAGAATCCTTCTTGTTCTTGTTACTAGACTTGACTTGAGGCATGTAAGTGGATAAGAGTAAATGCTTGGCAATGTAAGAAGAACTTTTCTTGCGAAGATCATCATTGATTGCCTTTAAGAACACATGCTCTTTCTCAAGATTGAGCTTCTCAAAACGTAATTTCTCATGAGTCCTTCAAAGTTCTCGATGATCTCCTAAGATAGTTTCATGAGCTAACTTAAGAGTGTTTAGTTCCTTATCATTGTCAATCGTTTCATCTTGATTAGCATGATTAATTGACGTTTCATCATAGTATTCATCACTAGAGTTGTCAAAAATTAAATCATCATCACCTAACAAGTCATCTTCATCACTATTGAAATCAACATACTCGGGGTGTGATACCTTTGGGCCTTTAGCCATGAAGCATCTTCCAATTCCTTCATTTGGTGAATCAAATATGTCGTAGGAGTTGGTTGACACAAGTGCTAGACCGGCAACACCTTCATCTTGAGTATATTCGGAGTCGGAGTGATAGCTTCTCTCGGAGTCATTGTCGGAGTCGGAGCCAGATACCCATTCACCAACATGAGCTTGATGTCTTCATTTTGTGTAGCTCCTTGATGACTTGTCCTTCCTTTCCGAATCCTTGCTTCTCTGGGAGGGTCTTTGTTCATAACGATCATCCCTACTCCTTCTCTCCCTGGATGGTGATTCTTCTCTTCTACTTCTTCTTTTGGGAGAATCTTCTCTTCTCTTGTGGGGAGCCGTACACTCATTGGAGTAGTGTCCGGGTCTTCCACAATTGTAGCAGTTTCGCTCTCGACTAGAAGATCTTTTGTCATTGTAGGACCTTGACTTGGAACTTCTCTCTTTGCTTCTATTCTTTTAGAACTTGTTGAAGTTCTTCACCATTAGGCTCAATTATTCATTGAAGGTTTGTTTCTCACTTGATGATGCGGCAGCTTCACGTGAGGCTTTGTAAGCACCACTTGACTTGTTATGGAGCTCCTCCTTATCCTTGAGTGACATCTCATGAGCAACAATTCTTCTAATGACTTCCGTTGGCTTGAGATCTTTGTAATTTGGCATCATTTGGATCAATGTGCATACAATATCGTATTTTCCATCCAAGGCTCTTAGGATCTTCTTGATGATGAATTTCTCGGTCATCTCTTCACTTCCTAAGCCGATAATCTCATTTGTGATAAGAGCAAGCCTAGGGTACATTTCAGCGACACATTCACCATCCTCCATTTTGAACTTGTCAAGTTGACTTTGAAGCACATCCAACTTGGATTCCTTGATGGAGTCAGTACCTTCGTGCATATCAATCAAAGTATCCCAAATTTCCTCTGCATTCTCAAGACGGCCGATTTTATTGAATTCTTCGGGGCACAATCCATTGAAGAGGATATCTCAAGCTTGACCATTGTATTGTAGCATCTTCAACTCTTCCGCGGTAGCTTCATGATTCGGTTCTCTCCCATCAAAGAATTCACCTTGCAAGGCAACACACACAATAGCCCAAACGGCGGGGTTATGTCCAAGAATATGCATTTTCATCCTATGCTTCCAACTAGCAAAATTAGTACCATCAAAGTAAGGACCTCTACGGTGGTAATTTCCCTCGCTAGACGCCATACTCTCCTAGGTCGTGAAACCAAGGCTATGACTTCCAAAAGCTATGAAAATCAAGGCAAATGGAAACCAAAGCTCTGATACCACTTGTAGGATCGAAAGTATGTCTAGAGGGGGGTGATTAGACTACTTGACCAAATAAAAATCTAGCCTTTTCCCAATTTTAGTTCTTGGCAGATTTTAGCAACTTTGAACAAGTCAAGCAATCTTAACACAATTCAAGCAAGCATGCAAAGAGTATATGAGCAGCAGAAAGTAAAGCATGCAACTTGCAAGAATGTAAAGGGAAGGGTTTGGAGGATTCAAACGCAATTGGAGACACAGATGTTTTGTCATGGTTCCGATAGGTGGTGCCCACGTTGATGGAGACTTCAACCCACGAAGGGTAACGGCTGCGCGAGTCCATGGAGGGCTCCACCCACGAAGGGTCCACGAAGAAGCAACCTTGTCTATCCCACCATGGCCATCGCCCACGAAGGACTTGCCTCACTAGCGGTAGATCTTCACGAAGTAGGCGATCTCCTTGCCCTTACAAACTCCTTGGTTCAACTCCACAATCTTGTCGGAGGCTCCCAAGTGAAACCTAGCCAATCTAGGAGAAACCACTCTCCAAGAAGTAACAAATGGTGTGTTGATGATGAACTCCTTGCTCTTGTGCTTCAAATGATAGTCTCCCCAACACTCAACTCTCTCTCATAGGATTGGATTTGGTAGAAAGAAGATTTGAGTGGAAAGCTACTTGGGGAAGGTTAGAGATCAAGATTCATATGGTAAGAATGGAATATCTTGGTCTCAACACAAGTGTAGGTGGTTCTCTCTCAGAAATATAGGTTGGAAGTGTAGGTTTGTTCTGATGGCTCTCTCCACGAATGAAGAGGAGGTGGAGGGATATATATAGCCTCCACACAAAATCTAACCATTACACATAACTTTCCAAACTCGGTGGGACCGAATGGTTAAACTCGGTCTAACCGATTTAGCAAAGCTAGTGACCGTTAGGGTTTTCGGTGGGACCGACATGCAACTCGGTAGGACCGATATGATTAGGGTTAGGGCATAACATAATCTCGGTGAGACCGATTACACAAACTCGGTGAGACCGATTTTGGTAATAAGATATCCAGAGAGTTGGTCAAGTAAACTCGGTGGGACCAATCGCTCATTTCGATGAGACCGTAATGTTACGAAGGGAAAACAGAGAGTTTACTGCAATCTCGGTGGGACCGATCACTCATCTCGGAGAGACCGAAATGTTACGAAGGGAAACAGAGAGATTACAATCGCATCTCGGCGAGACCGAGATCCCTATCGGTGAGACCAATTTTCCTAGGGTTTGTGGCAGTGGCTATGACATTTGAAACTCGGTGGCGCCTGATAGAAAGAATCGGTGGGGCCAAATTTGACTGTTGGTTTAGGTCATATGTGGATGTGAGGAAGTAGTTGAGGGTTTTGAAGCATATCACTAAGCATTTTGAGCAAGAGCCTCATTAAGCAACACCTCATCCCTCCTTGATAGTATTGGCTTTTCCTATAGACTCAATGTGATCTTGGATCACTAAAACAGAAAATGTAGAGTCTTGAGCTTTGAGCTTGAGCCAATCCTTTGTCCTTAGCATTTTGAGGGGTCCACTTTTCTCATCCATGCCATGCCAATCATTGAGCTTTCCTAAGATATTAATCCTGAAGTAGCATTAGCTCAATGAGCTATACATTGTTAGGAATTGCCAAAAACACCTAGGGATAGTTGCACTTTCAAATGAGTGGGGCTGTACACGCCCCGGAGTCTTAGGAGTGCCGCCCTCGGGCCTCGGGGGCTCCCTTCCACGTCTTAGTGGCAGCACTTAGCTTCGTGCTGGTGACAAGACAAGAAGACTAGACTAGGTGCTGGACGCGGCTTTTCATTTGCTTTCCGAAATTGGCTTGCCCCTTTTTAGTGAGAATTTGCTTTCTGGCGTTCCTTGCTGGCCTGGTTCCATTGCCCTTGTTGCCTCCTTTTCTGCCCTCGGTTCCACGCTTTTGACCCATACTCTCCCTCGCATGCCTCCCGAGGGGGCTGGACAGGCGCCCTCGTGAGCGTTTTCGCGTTTTCGTTTTCCTGTTCTTCGCAAGGCACCCTCACTCGAGCTCGCAAGCTGGCGCACCCCTCTCAATCCGTTCCCCCGGGGTACCGCAATGCGAAGCGCTGAGTCATGACCGGCAGTGCCTGCAGTCAGTATTCGGAGGATAAGAATTTCCTAACGAATTTTTGGAGTTCCCAGACGCCTTCCGAGCGCACGAGGCCTCGCCAGGCACTAGGGAATGCATGCCTCGCGAGGCGGAAACTACTTCAGGTGCATCAAGCTAATTTATTCCTACACGCCTACATAAACGTTGCTACTGCAACACGACACAAGAATGGTAAACATAGCACAGCCACTCAGAAATCATAGTTGTCGTATGCCCCAGCAGGGCCCATACTGATCTCTCTCTTAATGCAGGAAGGAAAGGAAGAACGAAACAAAAGAGGAATGTGCTCCCGCGAAAGGTTGCGAGGACGGGCCTATGGCGCTCTCCTGAGCTTAGCCATACCCTCCTCGCGCTTCACTGAAGTGCGATGACGAGACGACCCGCTGCCACCTTCAAAGCGGACGCAGCGACTTGGCGGCTGGTCGTAGCCGCCGCTGCTAGAGCTGTCACTGAAAGAAGAGTCGTCGTAGCTAGACGAGTAATGGCCTGCACCGAGGGCGAGCCCGCCTTCACTCTCGTCGCGGCCGTCGCCGAGGCCGAGCACCTCACCGCCATCTATGTCCTTGGGGCAACACCCAACGCGGCTGCCATCTTCCCCGAACACCCTCACATAGAGGGTCGCGGTGCCATCGTACTTGAAGTGGAGGGAGCACCGCCAGCCCAGGCCGCGTGCACGGGCAAACGTCTGCCAGCCGCGGGCCAGGGCTGCGTTGCCTGCGGCGGAGACCTCGACCGTGACCCACAAAGCCTTGCTGCAGTAGCCGTCCGCCTGCAGCCAAACACCTCCTGGACCAGTAGCTGGTAGATCACTAAAAAAACCGCGGGAGCTGAAGCCAAGTGCCGGTCGAGTTCTTTGACCACACGACGAACTCCGGCAGCACTTCTGCGGAGTGGAAGTGCGACCGGGGCGGCCGCGCGACCATGGCGCGCCTCCCTTCATTGACGGGGCCCCCACGACTTGGGCAACCACCACCACGCGAAGAAGCGCCACCGCGACCGCGAGGAGCCGCGGCGGGGGTCGTGGTGTGCTTGCGGGGACGGTCGCGCCCCCTCTTGGGCGACGGTGAGCCAGGCTCCTCCTAGCGAGCCTTCCCCTTCTCTGTAGCCGAGAGCCTCTTCACAGGCGCCTTGGGTGTCGCTGCCGGTAGTGAAGCGAGGAAGAAGAAGGAGCGGGAGAAGCAAAGGAAGAGATGGGCGACAGGGGCTCCACCCCCTGCCCATTTGTAGACAAGGGGAGGCCAACCGATGGCCTCCACGATCTAAGGTAATAATGATCTTTTTCTGCATGCCGCAAGGAGTTGTCAAGTCGGGCAGTTGCCGAGGCGGCGTGGGGAAGCGGAGATGCCCACGTCCAATCAATCGCCACGTGCCAAGTGGGGCCGCAGGCTATTGGGCCCTGCGACGCTCCGCACTTTCCCTTTGGCTTCGCCTTGAAACCAAGTCCGATTGCATGGCCCGAGGACTACTGTTGGCGTCCTGGGAAAGGGGGCGCCCGGACTTGCCTGCCTGCAGCCCACAGCGTGGCTCCATCAGCGGCCCTATACGACCCGTCTTCACCAGCAAACACTCAAGACCCTCGTGAGGGGCCAAGCCTCGCAAGGTGGATGACGCAAGACCTCCTTAGGGGCGGCCTCGCCAGGCTGGCTCGCGAGGGGTGGAGAGATCAAGGCAAGGGACACCTCACGAGGTTTATGTGACGCAAGCCATGACGACTGGAGCCAGGCGGGCGCCAAGCAGGCGCCAGCGCGTGCAGTGTCCCCGTTTCCTCTTTGGTGCTAAAGGGGGGCAACCGCAGGCAAGGAGTCCCGAGGCATTGGGCAAAGGTTTCCATATCGGTGCAACAAGACCAAAACCAGCGGGGCGGAGGTCACCGTGGAGCCAGGACGGCGTCACCACCAGAGCCTTTGGCAGGCGAAGACTACTTTTGTCAGGATAGCTTCTACTAGTTGTCCCCCTTTAAATTGGCTGTTGTGGGATCCCTTGTCGCCTAATATTTGGGAAGAGGAACCCGGCCTCTGTATATAGGACTAGCCACCACCGTGGGGAGGCATCTCATCTTGGACCGGCTTCATTCCACCAAAGCCACCACACTCACCAAGCACAAGAACACCTCTCCTAAGGAGGCTGTTCTTCCCTTGTAACTATTCATACTCAGCCCAAGAGGCAATCCACCACACCACACTAGAGTAGGGTATTACACCACATCGGTGACCCAAATCAGTATAAACTCTTGTGTCTCTTGTTCTTTGGGTTCGTCGAGCTAGGCCGTGAGATCATGATGTGTGCGAGCTATAGAGGGGGAGAGATCTTCGTGCGCACCCCAGTGTTCGAACCTCAAGGGTTTTGCCAGAACCCGAAATTTGACATATTTACCCAGTTTTTATGCATTAGTTTCAGATCCTCAAACATTGCATGAGTGCGTTTTTGAATAACATGTGGGAATTGGGAAGTAGTTGATGAGGTAGGAACCTATTGCCTTATATGCAAACCCCGGGTATTATTGCGTTATGATTGCACTATTATTGGTTTGTGAGATTCATGAAAGATGTGAGAGTTATTTATAACTAAGGGAAACTTAAGGTGGCTACTTTAATACACATCTGGGTGGATTGGTTGTGGGCACCTGGGGAATCCAGTGTTGTCCTAGGAGATCTCGGGGTACCCGTGTGATCATCCTATGGAATGCCACCCAGGCTCAAAGGGATCATAAGATTATTCATGCTAGAAACTTCTGTGTGCAGCCAGAAGCCATCATGGGCTCTGGAATAGTTGAGTAAGTTGTGGGAATCCTTTCCATGATGGGCTAGCAGATGTAGGGGAATTTTTGGTGTACCGGCCTATCTATCGGTTAAGGGGACCTCTTAGGAAAGACTGTGTCTCGGTCATCCGTTTCTCAAACATCATGCGGTGCAAGAAATACAACGGAGGAGATCGATTCTTGTGGGGTAAAGTGCGCAAACCTCTGTAGAGTGTATAAACTAATCATGGTTAGCCGTGTCCCTGGTTATGGACATCTTGAGTATCTGGTACGTAAATTATTGTGTTGATCTCATCACTTTACTTAATGAATTTGTTGGGTTATTAATGTTAGTTTGGGTTTGAGTTGGGGGTACCTTCTCAATAATTTCATCAAACTTTGTAGTTAAATAAAATATATTCCATTGTTGTAGGGAAAAATAAGCTTTATGCAAATGATAATCATAGAGCCTCCACCAGCCAAATATACACGTAGTGATAGCTGTTATTTGTTCATTGCTTTATAGTGTTGTCTTGCCAGCATATTCCATGTGTTGACCTACACAGCTGCAATGTATCATGTTGCAGAGTTTTCAGACAAAGATAAGGTGCGATAGGTCGTTGCCATGCACTCAGTTTTGCCGTGGAGTAGGATGGACTCCTTTATCTTATAAGCTTCTGTGGTTATCTTATTTAGATGGCGTTCAGCCATATTAATGTAATAAGTACTCTTTTTGAGATACTCTTTATAATAAGTGTGTGATTGAACTCTGCAATAAATCCTCGATTACTGTGTGTGTCAGCAATAGTGATCCAGGGATGACACTTAAGCACAGAGACTACGGTCCATTGGGATCGGCTCGCTACAAGATGGTATCAGAGCACAGGCTGACTGTAGGACGCGACCACTAGAAAAAAAGCCACAGGATACTCTTCTCTACTCATTCCTAACTCTTCTCCATTTCTACTCTATAGATGGCGGACCCAAGGAACAAGTTCACTCAACCGGATGACGACACCCCTTTCGGACGACACTTGAAGGAAGTCACTAGGTACCTAAACATCGGCATACCAAGCTTCACCGGAACCTTCACCGCCACTTTACCAGAAGAGGAGCGCTACACGATTCAAGTACGTGTTCCAGGAAGGACGTTCTCGCCAGTTACCGAGCCCATCGAGTTTTCCTTTGATGCACCAACCTGGCACTACAAAAAAAAGACACATCCGTGACATTTTGGGCCGAACGATTTTTTTCTATCATACTTATGATACTTCTATGACAATAATTGTGAAAAAACACGGTATCATCATAGATGTGGTGGGGTCCTACTTCTATGACAAAAAATCATGATAGAAAATGGGCTTTTCGCCCTAGGCGGGCCAGAGACGCAGTTGCATGGCATTCTTTGGGCCGTCCATGACGGAAAAAACCATGGTAGATGCGAGGGCGAGGAAAATATCGGGGTGTTCCCGGTTGGGGTGGGTGGTCGGGGCCGAGCGATGCGCATTTCTCTCATACACACACACGCGTGGGTCTAAGGCGTTGGGCTCTAACTGAACCCGAGCGATTGCACTGCAGGCTACACGTTACTGAACCCGAGAGATCGATCGATGGCTGTTAACTGAACCCAATTGAGCGATTCCTTCGCTACTACTGCTAACTAAAGCCGATCGATGCTGCCTCTGGATGAACAGTGAGTGTTGCTGGGGGTTTGGATGAACAGTTCCCGGTGGGGATGGATGAACAGGACCCTGTGGTGTTGCCTCTGGATGAATAGTGAGCATTGCTGGGGGGTTTGGATGAACAGTTCCCAGTGGGGGTGGATGAACAGGACCCCGTGGTGTTGCCTCTGGATGAACAGGACCCCGTGGTGTTTCCTCTGGATCGATCAAGCCGGTTGGGGCTGGATGAACAGGACCCCATGGAGGGCTGGATGAACAGGACCATCCCGTGGAGGGCAGGATGAACAGAAGACGGTGGAGGGCTGGATGAACAATAGCCCGTGGAGGGGTGATTGAACAGGAGCCCGTGGAGAGGGTTGGTTGAACTATAGCCGGTGGAGTAGCGCGCGGTGGAGGCTGGATGAACATGAGCCCATGGATGAATAGTCGCAGGTGGAGGCTGGAGGAGGTCAAAGGTGGATGAACAGTAGCCCGTGGAGGCTGGAGGTGGTCGACGGTGGATATGAACAGTATCCTGTGGAGTCCCGTTTTGCGGTACGCCACACCCCTCCCGATGAACAGGACCCCTGTTTCGACCGTAGCGCACCAACACAAGTCCGTTACCTCCGTTTTGTGGTACGCCACACCCCTCCCGATCAACAGGACCCCCGTTTCGACCGTAGGAGGTCCGTTTCCTCCGTTTTGTGATACACCAGACCCCACTCGATGAACAGGATCCCGTTTCAAATGTGGCCGGTCGAACACAAGGCCGTTTCCTCCATTCTGCAGTACGCCAGGACTTGTTTCCATCAGCTGTTCCGTCCAAGCCCTCCCGATGAACACGATGACGCATTCCGTTCCGACCCAGCCGGTTGGCTCCTCATGAACATGACGCCAACGCAGTTTCTCCATTCCGACCCAGCCATGTACACAAGCCCTGGCCGTACGTATGCGCGAGTACGTGTTCGAGACCCTGCCCGTATGAACGTACGCGGCCGTATTTTCTTTCTTGCACACTGGCCGATGTACGTACGTGTACATGCTACGTGCGCGCCTCTACTACGACACGTGCGCGCCTCTACATCGACCAGTATGTACGTACATGTTCGCGACCAGAATGGCAACGCTACATAAGCTTCGACCAGGTGGGTCCCGACTGTTAGGCACTTCCATACGTGCGAAGATGTAGCTGGTGGATCCCAACAGTCAGGGGGGCAAATCGTTTTTTTTGCCCGGCCCCCCTTCCTTGTGTGTGAAGATGTAGCTAGTGGGTCCCAGCAGTCAGGGGGAAACGTTTTTTTCGCGAAATACGGTGGTCCGTCCGGTGGATCCCCGCTGTTAGGTAGAGGAATAATTATTTTGCATGTAATAAGGAGGCACTTCCTTGCTGCGGCCGTGGACCCAGCTGTCAGCCTCTCCACGTACAGTCCACGTCTGATGGAAGCCGTTTCTTGACCATGTTGACCACGCCGCACCAAGAGCACCAGCGCGATGGACGACGGTGAGGCCTAGGAAGGGGATGACATGGAGCTGGGGAAGACGTGACAGTGGAAGCCCGCGCGGAGAGGAGTACGAGGGTTCACTGGTTCGGCTGCAGTGTGAGGCTGCCGTCACCGCAGGGCCTGGCCAGTGGTGGGATTAGTAGGGGGCGGTGAGGCCTCCGTGGAAGCACAGCCGGCCACGGGAGGCAGGAGCATGCGACACGACCGGCGCTGCTTTGGGCGGCTGGAGCAAGAAGACCAGAGGTTGAAGAAGCACTATGGCCATTGGATAGACATCGTACGGTCACTTGAGCTAGAATCGTTCATATTGACTAAGTTGACAAAGCACTCCGTTCCCCGTCAACTTAGTAGGCCCACAAGTCAGCCTCCCACCAAGTTGGGTCCTGACTAGTAGGGGGAGTATTCATTTTTTGTGCATAATAAGGAGGCACTTCCG